>NC_047158.1:22309819-22342319 GCF_009819705.1 Hippoglossus hippoglossus | reverse complement strand
CTGTGTTCACAGGTAAATACACACGGAGACAAACACGTTAGTCAACTAAAGACATTTTATTTTTTGACTCAATTTCTGAAACATAAATGCTTTTAATGCACAAACTGAACTGCGTTGATTTGCAGTTGACTCTATAAATAAAAGACCTGAGTACAACATGTTAATACAAAATATAAAACTTATTTTTAGACGTTTAAACACCAACTCGTCCTCACTTTGTCTCTTCCTGGTTATTTCTGGTCCTCGTGTCTGTGAACAGGAAGTAAAGGGCCACTGCGACATCTTTAAACATCGGATTACATGTCGTGGAGAATATTTGGAAACAGTCGCACAAACAGTCGCACAACGAGAAGTTTTGTTAGTTCTGATATTTCAGTTTAGGGTTCAGAGGTTGAACATGTTCAACAGAGAACGAACTTTAAAGAGTAAAACAAAGAGACTTTAAACATGTGGCTCTTATCGGGAGAGAGGGTCTAGTGAGCTACGCTGCCAAGTTGCATTGTGGGAGTTGTAGGATACAGTGTGTTGACACACTAAATCCTGACAGGGACCTTTAACTGTAAATAATACAAAAAGAAAAACAAACAAACCTGTGAAATATGATATATCATCATTAATGTTATTTTTGGAAACTGTTGAGACTGAGCTGCTGAAAAGTGAACTGGGACAGTTTCATGATAGAATATCTGAGGATTTAAATCCTGAATAACAGATTAATAAATACATCACATCTTGTAAACATTCATCCAAAAGTTCTTAATAAAACTTCATTCAATCACACAAGTTGTGTTTTATCGCTGAGTCATCGTCCTGTCGGCAAACAGCCACCGACACGTGATGTCATCACGCACACGTCTTCAGACACACGCAGCAGACGTCCATGTGGTCTCACTAGAAACATGAACATTTTACTGTTTATCTGTTATATAATAAAACTTTTATAAAACTATGAATGGAAACATTGTTCAGTTGTGTTGCTCAGTCCCTGATGATGGAGGCGAATGTTGGCGTGATGATCGGCCTCTTCGCCGTTTACAGTTTAACTGTTAAAATGCTGCGTCAGAGATTTAAGAGAACGACTCATCGCAGGTGTTTGACATAAATACTGTCAGATTTAAAATATTAAATATACAAAATAAAAGGTGAGTGTGAGCTTCCCTGTCACTCACGTGATGTAACGTGTGGTGAGCGTCTCGGACGAGGAGCTGACCTGAGGCCAGCACTTTCTTCTCTATCCCTGTTTACTGCAGACGAGCCTGTTAAACAACATGCGTGTCGGGTTTTACAGTCGTGACCCGTGTGTGATGACGTCAGAAAACAGGGCCCCGCCCCCACCCCCGCCCCCCAGGGCTCCGTTCACACTGTTCAGCAGCGTCCGTGTGTCAGTACACGGCTCCCATACTCTGTGTGGCGGGCGGCGCCGGGGCTGGCGTGTGGTGCGTTGGCGCCAGCAGACCTAAATGTGCCCCCTGCTGCTGGTACCAGTTCTGATGTGAGAACTCTGCCATGTAGGTGGGCGAGGAATCCACAGGAGGCGGGTAGGGACCCTGCCCCCTGGTGGTCGGCTCCAGCAGTGCGTTACTCTTGATGCTGCTGTTTGTGTTGCTGCTGCTGTTTGTGTTGTTGTTGCTGTTGTTTGTGTTACTGCCGCCCTCCCACACAGCGGGGGACGGGGGGGAGTTGCAGGCCATGGAATCGCTGGCTTCTGGGCTGTGCTCAAGAGCAATTTCCCCGAGTGGAAACTCTCCGTTCTTGTAGAGCTTCTTGAACTTGGAGCGACGGTTCTGGAACCAGATCTTCACCTGAAGGGAAGAACATCAAATGGGAAGATTACAAGAAGGAAGGATTTTCCTCTGCAGCTTCGTTCAGCTCCTTGTTTCTGAGAATGACGCAGCCGCTCTGGAGCATGTCAGGAGATTATCCGGAGTACAGAGACATTTTCAAACCTCTGTTCACTTTCATCCCCACATGTAAACTATTGTTGTCCCACTTATTTGTAGTTGAGCTTCCTGATCAAATCAATTATTAAAATGTTTCCGCCTGAAAACCCTTTCTTTGCTGTTCAAGCAGGCAGCTGGTGATATTGATACCTTCAACCTGCACGTGCCTCGATCTCAGAAGGGTAAGATATATGCTGGATTACTGGCAGCTCCTTTGACTGTAATATGATTCTATAGCTGTGATTTGTATAAACAACGCTGAACTCATGAGCGCGTCAAGCTGAGTGACATGACAATCACATGTTTCACCACACGCCGTCATGCTCCTGCTTTTGTTTTCTCAAGCACAAAGCGGAGCAATGATTTACAGTAGCAGTGATAAAACAACCGGTGCAGCGAGCTCGTTCTTTTATCACTTGAGCCAAGATAATTCGTGTTGTGGTAAATCACAAAAGGCAGGAAGAGCGAGACTGTGTAAACCACAGCGGCCGAGGCAGAGCGACTCGCAGCGCCGCCTCAGGTCTTCTCACATTCTGGCAAACGACTGTGTTCGTCTGGATTTTAGTTTACTTTGTTCCATCGTGGTTTTAATTAAAGTTTTTGTTGTTGAATAATTTTTTTTGTATTGCATTGTATTTAAGTTTATTCTGTTGTTAGGATATTTGATATGTAGCCTATAATCTACAGTTTATAATAACTATAAAGTGTCTACCTGTACGTTAAGAGACTTTATGGCTCATAATGTACGAACTGAAAGTCCATTCTTTCGCCTTCACCTCATTCTAACTCTTAATGTGTTATTGTGTCACTTCAGCCTGTTCACACCTCTCAAGGTTTCTCATTGGTCGCTGGTAAAGTTCCATAGACTCAATCAATCATCAAGTCGCACTTCAACAATAGTTTTTAATTTCCTCCGACAGCTGAAACACTGCGACTGTCTCCGGAGCCGCCGTCTGACGCCTCCTGACACGCGTCTGCACTTTAATCCATCAGCAACAAATTTAAAATCGCTTTCATCTGTTCTGATTGAACCAATTAAAGTGCCAACCTCTCTGTGGTTTACCTGAATGTTCCAAAGCTGTCGCTGCCAAACTGAAAACTGACAATTCAATGAGGTCACAGACAGTGAAATAACACGTAGGTGACTTCTGTGATTACATTTCAGATCCTTTCATCTCGCTTTCATCTTTCTGCACTTCAGATCCTATCGGTGGCTCGACCTCGACTGACACTTCAGCTGCGTTCAGAACTTCAGCTGCGTTCAGGACTTCAGCTGCGTTCAGAACTTCAGCTGCGTTCAGGACTTCGACTGACACTGAAAACCTCAATTCCACATCTCACTTGCTAAACAGTTTGATCCTTTAATGGGGATTTGGATTTCCCCTGTCACTGAACCACGTGCTCCCTCACCTGCGTCTGCGTGAGGCCCATTTGCGCCGCCAGCTCGGCCCGTTCAGGCAGCGCCAGGTACTGAGCCGTCTGGAACCTCCTCTGCAGGACGGCCAGCTGGTAGCTGGAGTAGATGGTCCGGGGCTTGCGCACCTTCTTGGGCTTCCCGTTGACCATCCGGACCTCCATGTCTGGCTCTTCTTTCACTGCGGGGGGGGGGGAGAGAGTGAAAACCATGAAGACCTTGAGCTGGGTCTCCACTCGGCTCTTTGTGCAGAGAAGTTGTAGAACCAAAATAACCTCGGCCGCTACAACCCCGAAATTTCAAAGAAATTCCGCCAGCGCTCTGAACTTATAATTTTGGTCTGAGTGTCTCCCACAGCCGGGGAGGGAGGAGAGATTTATAGGTGCTTTTCATGTCGCCTGGAGGCCTCTCGCTCACATCCTGCCTCTTTAGGCTCTGACTCCACTTCTGTGTTTCCTTCAAACTACTTTACTCAAATTCATTTACATTTAATCAGCACATATATATATACATATATATTTATATATAAAAATATGTATTTATATATTTATTTAAACGTAGAGTTTGCAAACAGAAGTACGATTGTGAGGATTTTAGTAATGTATATTATTTAATTGCTACTTTTGCTATTAAAATAATCCTGATTTATGTATTTGAAGTTAAACATTTAGACCTTCCTGCTGGGAGAAATTTTAATATATAAATTCTAAATGATTTATTGAATAAAAGGAAAGACCTTGTGTTTATTGTGAGTCTGTGGTGTGTTTGTGGACATGGGGATCATGACCTTAGAGTTTCTATACTTTTTGCTTTGGCCCTTTCACATCAGCCACATTATTTATTCTCTTTGGCACATGCTTCCTTTCTTGCTGAACAAAATGATGACACAAGATGTTTGTGTGTTTGTTTGCTTGTGTGTTTGTCAGGGTGTGGCCACCTTGCGTGATAAGGAGCCGTCCGTGTTGGATGATTCAAAGGCCAAGGCTGACTGACGTGTCATGACACCTGATGTGCGTGGCTGAGGGCCAAAGTCCCCTGAGGCCATTTCCAGGAGTCAACTCCCAACTGGAATGTCAAAAACAGCACACCAGTCTGTCGGGTTTGTTTTTCCTCTGCGGTTTGCACAGAGACACCTTCCAAGCTCGAGAAGGAGCCAAGAGGAAAAAAGCTTCTGAACACAGAGCGGTGGCGCTCAAAGGAAAAGTCAAAGAGCCAAGATGTTGACCTCCATGTTCTTATTATACCATTATAGCATCGGTGTGTTGGGTTTATAATGACTTCATGTAATATTCCTCTGAAGTTCACTCAAGGGACATGAAGTCTCATCAGGTTTTATCCTGTCGCTCGTGTTATTCTACTTTACTTATATTCATATTATCTGTAGAGCTCAGGGACAAAACGTGTGTAAATGAATCAGTTCCTCATGAAGTCAGCGTCCTGAAGACAATCAGGAGACGTTCAGAGACAATATGACGCTAAATTAAAGTTTATTTTACACTGAGCTTCCTTTTCATGAGAAAATAGAAATGAGACAATAATCATCACATTTAAAGTTTAATGTTTTCTCTTGTTTCCTCGAAGCAAAGTCATTAAACTTTATAGAAACTCGGCTGCAGTGAGTGAGAAGAAAACCAGAACACTTCATTTACGAGTTCTTCCTCCGGCCAACTCAGATTCTCCCGAGTCTCTGACCTTTCAGACCTGGACTCCAGGGATCCACCAGATTCCACTGGGTTACTACAGCTCAGGGTTAAAGTTAGTTAAGTTAGTTAAAGGAAGTTTTTTATTTCAGCTTCAAATCCCAAACACTAAACACTCAGATCTTCCTGAGCAAATAAAAGTATTTAACATTTTATAATACTGATAAAAGCAGGTGAAAGTTAAAGTGAAGTTAATCCAGTTATAGTTATTATAATAGAAATCATATTGTTTAAAGCTGAAGTGAGTTGTGTCCCAGTTTGTCTGTTTAATCCTCTGATGATGGGAAGTCAGGTGTTCGTGATTAAAAGAGAATCAGTGGAACATATTAAACAAGTTGTTAATATTAAATTATTGTTGGTTTGTATTTGTTAGAACACGAGAACCTCTCAGGTCTCCTCTGGTCTCCTCTGCACTTTGTCTCGCTCTTTAACCAAGTCTCGCTTTACGCAGCAGCGTTATGGACTCTACGTGTAAAGAGGATCCATATTCAACAACACGTTGTTCCCATGGAGACATGAGCGAGTTGTGTGTGAACTCACCTGCGTCGTGCATCGCGGACGTCACCTCCCGGCTGAACGCGCCGTGCTCCCGGTACGCGGCGTGCGGGTACGGGTACTCGGCTTTGCCCACCGGGTACGCGCCGCCGGCGGCCATCCCGCTCAGGCTGTAGTGGTGGTACGCGTACGGGTTCATGTGCTGGGCCGCGTACGGCTGCTGCTGCGCCGGGTAGAAATCCTGCGAGCCGCCGCTGTAGAAGCCCATGTCTGTGGAGGAGGACTCCGGCAGGGTCGGGGACGCCTTGGTGGCCGAGATGGAGCCGCCGGCCGCGGGGAGCGAGGGCTTCTTGTCCTCGAACACAGGGGACGCGTGTCCGTTCATGTCTGTCTTCTTCACTCGGGACCTGAATCCTCTCGCAGTCTGGAGCTGCTGTTCCCAAAGTCCCTTGACGCAGCAGCAGCCAGGATGTCCACGGTGGCGGCGCCCAACCCAGCCAGAGCTCCTAATTACAGGGTGCGCCGAGCCGAGCCGAGCCGGGCAGGACTGAGGGGAGTGGATGTCTCCTTCTCATTGGTCCGCCCGCTCGCTCCCTGCCTCTGCCCCGAGGCCAAGACAGAGCCGACTGTCGCCTGTCTGGCTCCCTCCTCTCCCCACAGAAACCTCCATGTGAAGCCGCTCCTCGGGCCTGGAGCAGGGAGACCGACACTTGGCAAACCAGGAAACTCCTCCGTCTCACATGCACTTTAACAAAGAGCAGGAGGAAGCTCAACAACATCCCAGAATATCCACAGGCTGCAGTAATGTGCCGGACGAGCCGTGCGTAATGGTGATAAGAGTGTTTACGCAGCAGCTTCACAGCGCGGCCTCCCGTTCAGATGCAGATGTGGAGGTGAAGAGCTGTCGTCACCCATGTTGGGAGTTATTTACTGTTAATTAAGGTTTATTTAAAAAAAGGCTTTTCCTTCTTTACATGTGTTGACTTTGGGAAGAGAAGCAGCTCATTGGGAAACCCCGCAGTCAAACTCCAGGGGTATGAATCACAGCAGATACACGTGGTGAAACACGAGCAGCAGAACTTTCTCACTGGGAAGTAAAGTTAGTTTCTTAATCCCAGAAGAGAAAGAGAAACTCGTCTCACTTAAAGTTTGGAATAGTTCACTTAAAGTTAAATGACATCATCTGATCACCAGGTGTCACTGCTGAGCCTCCTGGTAACTGCAGCTTTAAACTTGGCTCTTTCCTGATGTGCACGTTCAACAACACTGAGAAACACTGATGAAGACCAACAGCTTCTAGTCCATCACAAACTGTCAGCACCACCCTGAGACCGGACCTGGTTCTCTGGTCCAACACCCTGTGGGTCGTCTTCTTCAAGGAACTGACAGAACCCTGAGGAAGCTGCTGATGAGGTGAATGAGAGGAGGTGGAGACGAACATCTGAGGCAGAACAAGGATGAAGTTGCTCCAGGAGCTTTATCACAACATCCCTCAGTCCTGCTCCAGAACACAAAGATCAGCCGATGGTTCTGGATCAGGAGGAAAGACCCCGACTGAGCCCGAGATGTTAGAAACCCACCCAGGTCTGATCTCTCTCTCACACACACACACACACGAGACGTTCACCATCTTCTCAGATTAAAAGAAAGCACTGTTCAAGTGTTGCAGCAAACTCAAGAGCACATTTTGTCTTTTTTAATCAAAGTGTTACTTCAGTTAAAATGACTGTACAATGATTTTACATGAACCCTCAGCCACACAGACCCCTGCGTGGTTGGTAAGCAGGTCTGGAGTCAGAGGCAGCCGAGTACAAGAGAAATGAAATAAAGTTCTCATCATATCAGAGGATCACGTTAACTAAGCAAAGGTGAAAACTCATCTGCAGGATCCTAAAATCAAACCCGTTACAGTTTTCATTTCATTATTTTTATTAGCATTTGTCTTTCTCTGTCATATACGGTAAAGCCTCGAGTCTTTTCAAAATTTAGTTCCCAGAAATGTACAGCTTGATTTTTCTTCTTCAGCGAAACCCGGCCTTTTCCGCATCGCACAACAAAAAGAGTTCTCTCTCCAGTCACGGCTCCAGCGTCGAAAAGCACTTTGTGTGACTAACCGAGCTCTCGCTGGTTTACTCTGTTCTTTAACGCATTACAAAAGAAAAGAAAGAGACTGTGACTATAATCAGGCCTTGGATGATGTTGGCAACTGGTATATACAAACAGGAAGTGGGAGGGGAGGTGTGTGGAGACCCCAGTGTGTCGCTGTGTCCTCCTCTCACTGTGGTCCCAGAGCGGTGGGTTAGAGGAGAAAGTTCCCTGTATGGTCCACAAATCCCAGAATGCCTTGTGGCTGAGTCCGACCAGTCAGGGGGGAGTCAGGTGAGGGAGAGGGGGGGGGGGGGGATTTCAAACATTCGCTCTCAGGGTCGGTTGACAGAAAACGTCGGATCCGGAGAGGGACGGACGGACCAACCCCCCCCCCCCACCCTGAAATCGCCCAGAGAGATCGATCACAGATGTTCAGCGTTAAGTTCGTTGGTTGGATTTCACTTCTCTGATCTGAGTGAATGAATTCATACATCTCCTCGGTTCCAAGACCTAATGATGCTGTTTTACCAAGTCTGAGGACAAAGTGTGTGTGTGTGTGTGTGTGTGTGTGTGTGTGTGTGTGTGTGTGTGTGTGTGTGTGTGTGTGTGTGTGTGTGTGTGTGTTACAGAAAGAGAAATAGAGGCTTCATCCACACTGGTAGATTTTCTTTTTTTAAACTAACACAATCTCCATCCAGACGAGTGTTTGAGCTCCACATCACTGACTGGAGCAGAAAGCAGATTGTTTACTCTGCTGACTTACAGCAAAGACTCCGAACCAGAACCATGATTCGTTTTGCTTTGACGAGTCATGATTGAGAGAAGCTAATCGAGAAGTGGCCTCAGCCCACCTCTGCCTGTGGGGAGGGATCTGAACCCAGCGCTGACCACGTGTGATTGGATCCCTCAGGGCGGATGTTCACAAACGCACTGAACAGAGCAAGCAGGGGTTTTTTTTTTTTTTTTTTTTTTTAACAATATATGTAAGTTTAAGTACGGTATAGGTTTTTCTTTATTTGTTATTTTACAAGATTCCCTGATGGCCAGTGCAGAGAGAAACAGAGGGGGGAGGTGGGGGGGGGCTGTCCAGTTTTACATACAGTACAAACCAGTGGTGGGAGAAGAGGGGCGCAGTTCCTGGGTTTGTCCATAGGGAGGAGCACTTGGTGCCAGATCAACCCCAGTCAGATTGGAAGGAAGAGACAGTGACAGGGAGGAGGGGGCGAGCAGAGGACTGGGGGGGGGGGGGGGGGGGTCGGGGGCTGTGTGCCCCCCCGAACGCGTTGTTGATCTGTTGGTTGGTCTTCAGTTGGTCAGCTGGTTTACTTGCTTGCTGGATTGTTGAGTGTTTGTACTCTCCTCGCTCCTCCCCCCCCGGGTTGAAGTGAGCGATCCACGGAGGTCTGACTGGTCCACTTCACTCCGGACACCTCGCTCTCTCTGAGGGGGGGGGGGGGGGGGGGATATGAAGGACAGTGAACACAGAGTTTACAGGAATAAGTTCATTTTCTTTTACCAAACTTTAAACAAATTGATTTAAAGGATAAAACACTGGTGTTATTTCATATCGGTCAAACTTAAAGACAGAATGACTGTTGGGTTGGAGTCAGGCTCAGTTTCCTCTCTGGCTCGGATGGACCTCATCTCTCCTCATCATGTGATCAGACTTCTTTACTCTGAGATGTGACTGCTGCTGTGGACACGTCACTGTATAACTGCAGCATCAGACTAAGGACTCATGATTCTGAGTGAGCGTCTCAGAATTATGTATAAAACAAATCAGACAGTGGGCAGTTCGCACACATGAATTTCTAGTAGCACCGTTGAGTCGTGATATATTTTGAGGTTTCCACAACATTTCATATATATAATTAACACACAGACCTTATGTGAGCTTCTTGGCTTTGTTGTAGAGCGAGTCAACCACTTTGCTCATGTTCTGAATGGTCTCCAGGGCCGCCTCGTACGTCTTGTCCACAACTGGCTCGGCGAAGACGATCAGGACGCCTTCGCCTTGGTCCAAAATACCTGTCAGGTCAGATGGTGAGGGACGGAGAGAGAAACGTGTTTAGAGGACAATCACTCAATCGATGATTAACCTTCATTCAGTTTACTTTACAGGTGATAATTTGAACTTTAACGGCACAGAGCAGCTACAGAGAATCATCTTAACACCGGTTATCTGTCAAGCACAGTGAAATACAGAAAAGCCATTTAACTGGGGATGCTTACCGTGAAACTTCTCATCCAGAATCATCTGTGATAGTTTCCTCTCCACGTCTCCCTGTAAGTCAGACACATCCAGACTGTTTCTCACTGTGGAAACCGCGGAATTTATTGTGTATCATGAAAATTTAAATGTGAAAGGAAAAACAAAAATGTACCTCTGAGAGTTTGATGAGGGAGGAAATGTGTGCGATCTGTTGGAGATAAGATGGAGAAACACAAGGTTTAAACCCACAAGAGTAAACTTTATTAACTGAGTTTAACTTTATTTACTTTGTCCTCCTATCCTGGGTGAAGTTCTGCAGCTGAGTGAACTGTGGTAGAATACAGACGCATGTGAGGAGATTACCTGGACCCTGGAGAAAGGTTCAATGACCCTGATGAGATTCCGCTCCAGCAGGTTGTCGTACAGCGTGGTGAGATGGTTGCTGATGATGGGGTCATCACTCAGCTCAGGTTTGTACTCTGTAAGTGCCTGAGGTGGGAATGAGATGTTAATCACAGGTGAGGGGAGAGCACTTTAATTCTCAGTGCTACAACATGCAGCATCAAACTCGAGACACAAACCTTTTCAAAGTCTGCGAGCGACCGGTTCTTGCTGGCTTGTGCCACACACTTCAGAGAGTCTGTCTGTAGGAGAAGAAGAACACAGGGTTAACAGCTACATGGAAGTGGTTCAGTTTGATAAGCCTCATTTCTTAAGCCCTTTTTCCACTGGTCAAAAACTCAACACCCACTAACATCCGGCTTTTGTCTGATATGTGAATGGATTCAAACCTCATTCATTCCAGTAGTTACACGTTTTTATTGTCTCCGATCAGCACATTAGTGTCAACGAGGGAGAGATTGATTTATATAAGAATTCACGTGTTGGGGAAATACCTCTCTGCCAGAGTGCCGGAGAGCGAGCTTGCCGCTGATGAGGGCTTGGACATCGTCTGGCCTGAAACAGAAAAACATACACCTCTGTGAATTTCCCTGAAATGTTCCAGAGCAACTGACTCGAACACGTCAGGGCATGTCTGAGAGCAGCTTTATAGAAAAATGCTGACTGGTTCTAAAACTGTCTCTCCTGCACTATCATCAGCTTCTGTGGGTCAAAAAACCATCATATATCACCACTTACAAGTTGAGCATGATTTTGCAGAGCAGCATGTATTTGATGGCTATGATGGCTCGGGGGCTGTCGATGGAATCGTAGCCTTCAAAGGCCTCGTAGAAGTAGGAGTAAGCCGTCTTCCAGTCTTTCTCCTCTGCTGCGTGAATAATCCCTGAAAACACAAACAAACACACACACACACACACGCACACACACACAGAGTAAATGTCAAGTTAACAGAAACTTCAGTATGTTCTGATTAGCTTATTAACTCTGCTTTGTGTGTTGTCAAGGTAGCACAGGTTGTACCTGACTGCATGTCTAAAGCTGCTTGTAGTTTGGGTGGGCAGTAGATGGCGTTGGCGGTTGTCCTGGCAGAGGTGAGGGCGGCACGTGCCTTGGGAAGGTTACTGAGTGCGTGGTACGTCTTACTCTCCTGCAGCTGAACCTCCACCAGCAAGGCCTTGTCGTCCATCTTCTTCAGCTCCTGCAGCAACTGGGTGCCTGGAGAGAGAGAGAGAGAGAGAGAGAGGTTTTCAGATCGTCATAAGAAATCCCATCCGACAAACTTCATTTAGCGTGAGAAGTAAATGTGATGTAGTGTGAACCCTCACCGAGTGTTAATGCTTCCTGGTAGCACTTTGTGTCGAAATACAGCGAAATGAGACGACCCTGAGGAGAGAGGAAAACAAACACAATCTCAGACCTGTGTTTACAACTTGCTTTATTTATCCAGATAGAATTTGTTCTTCACTTTAAAGTTTCTACGAAGTTAAATGTAGGAATCCTGAATGTCTCACACACACCGAAAGGAAACTGCAAATTCTCAAGGATCAATTATCAACTTGCTGACAGTCAATAACGGGGCCACGAAATCCAAGTAGACTCAAAAGCTATTAAATGAACGGTGAGTTGATCATTTGTTGATGACAGATTTAACGGCTGGAATAAGATATAAAGACGGTGGGAACCTCAGCAAGAGAGTTCATGGACTTTTGTTTTGATGCTGTTGGAACCAGGAAAACAAACATTGCAGGTGAAACAGCTGGACAAGTCGACCCAAGTGTTGATGTGGCCTGTCAGCTTGGGATGGAAAAGACCCACGATATCAAGCATCTTAGTAAAGTTGTCTGGTACCAAGTAAGTATGAAAGGCTCGTTAAATCTCACCTCCAGCGCCTGTCGGAGGAAGGTCCTCTTCTCGGTTTTAGCCCACTCTATGCACTCCAGGCAGAGCTCCACCTCCTGACCTGTGGCGGCCTCCATGTCCAGGAAGAGGTCGAGCAGGGAGCGGACCAGCCGGGCTGCCTTGGCCTTGGAGATGGAGTTGAGGAAGGGGCGTACATACTTCAACAGGCCCCCCAGTTCTGAGAGGAGGAAGAAGAAGAGGGACGAACTTACAAACAGCTCCTGGTCAATCTGCTTCTATGGCTGGTGAATGCAGAGTTTGGAGGTTTATTAAAAAGAGTTTGCACAGACGTAAAAACTACTAACTTCAAAGTATTTTCTGACTAATTGAATCCATTGGTCTCTTTTGTAATTCTGTACAGAACATTAGAGTCAGGACCTCAGTGATGGGGCTTCACTGGAGTTTGAGTGACTCTACATGGATCCATACAGACACAGGTAGGTTGTGTGTGAACATGGTGGTTGTGTGTGTGAACATGTGAACATGGTGGTTGTGTGTGTGAACATGTGAACGTGGTGGTTGTGTGTGTGAACATGTGAACGTGGTGGTTGTGTGTGTGAACATGGTGGTTGTGTGTGTGAACATGGTGGTTGTGTGTGAACATGTGAACATGGTGGTTGTGTGTATGAACATGTGAACATGGATGTGTGTGTGTGAACATGTGAACATGGTGGTTGTGTGTGAACATGGTGGTTGTGTGTGAACGTGGTGGTTGTGTGTGAACATGTGAACGTGGTGGTTGTGTGTATGAACATGGTGGTTGTGTGTGAACATGTGAACATGGTGGTTGTGTGTGTGAACATGGTGGTTGTGTGTGAACATGTGAACATGGTGGTTGTGTGTGTGAACATGGTGGTTGTGTGTGAACATGTGAACATGGTGGTTGTGTGTGTGAACATGTGAACATGGATGTGTGTGTGTGAACATGTGAACATGGATGTGTGTGTGTGAACATGTGAACATGTGAACATGGTAGTTGTGTGTGTGAACATGTGAACATGGATGTGTGTGTGTGAACATGGTGGTTGTGTGTGTGTGTGTGAACATGGTGGTTGTGTGTGTGTGAACATGGTGGTTGTGTGTGTGTGTGAACATGGTGGTTGTGTGTGTGTGAACGTGGTGGTTGTGTGTGAACATGTGAACGTGGTGGTTGTGTGTGTGTGTGTGAACATGGTGGTTGTGTGTGTGAACATGGTGGTTGTGTTTACCCGCAGCTTGGCCCGTCTTGGCCAGCAGGGCCCCCAGCTCCAGGATGCTCTGCTCTTTAACCCGCACTGCTTCCTCATCACTCTCCTGGATGTCCCGCTTCACTGCACGCACACACACACACACACAGTGATGATGTAATTGAATCCACATCAACATGAATCACCGTGACCCACAAACAGAGAGATAGCTGATGTCCCCCCCCCTCTCCTCTCCGTGTGGCCAGGACGTGCAGCTACATCAGGCTGGATGCTAACCAGCTGTGGAACACCTGGACTGTCACACACAGTGACAGCTCCGTGTTTTAGCCTCAGCTGCGACACAGACGCGCCGCGGCTCCACGGGCTGACCGCGGGGGAGCAGCCGGGGACGTTGGGGAGCTCGCCCGGCCTCGCGTTCACATCCAGGGCGAGATGCTAACGCGAAGCCGCTGTCAGCCGAGCCGCTGTTAAATGAATGAGCGTGGGGAAGCTAGCGTTAGCTTCGCTCGGGAGCTAGCCGGTGTGTTGCTAGCCGGCTAGCAGGCTGCTGCTGACTCACTGTGTAAAAGCAGGGAGACGGCCAGCACTGGGCTAGCTTAGCTTAGCTGCTAACGCGGCTAGTGGAGCTGGTGCTCTCGCCCCGCGGTGAACACCGTGTCCGGGCCGGGTGTGAGCGCCTGTCTCCGGGTGATGTATTTACCTATTGAGTGCAGGATGTCGATAGACGCGTCCCGGTCCGTCCCCAGAAGAGACTGAGCTCTCTGAAACTCAGCCACCGCCGCGGCTGCCATCTTTCCTCTGCCCCGCTGGGTTCCGGTCAGCAGCAGTGGCGCCTCCTACAGGTGCTGCTGACCTCCTGCACCTCTTCTTCTTCTGCTGCTTCCTCTCATTATGATGCAGGTTCAAACTGATTCAGGATCAAACCTGGATTCTTTAATAAGCAACATGTTTTATCTCTTTAACTTTATTCACAGATATTTAAAAGTCAAGTTCCATATCAACGGATGAACTGAAGATATTTGCTAAATCTCTTCAATGCATGACAGACAAAAATGCCCTGAAACTTTTTTATGGTTTATGCTCATTGAATAAAACTATTATGTTAATTTATTCATTTTACTTTTGCACCACTGTTGTTGGTGTTTCTTCTTTTTCTCTCACAACGATATCGACTCTGATGGCAACTTTGATTTGTGATTTCTGCCTTGAAGTATTTGTAACAAGTATTTTTTTAATAAACAAAAACAATAATAAAATAAAACAAACAAATATGGACATTTACCTGAATTCTGTTCTAGAAACCTGAATATATCCTGCATCACCTATAATACATTTATTTATACAGCACCTTTTATAAAATACAGATCAAAGTGCTTCACAAAAATGGATGGATGGATTCTTGTTAAAACCTGAGTCCATCTGTAATATTTATCTCAGACTTAATGTTTAACTGTTTCTGTGGAGTGAGTTTTTAAGTATATCTCTCTTTTATTGTGGAAAGACTAAGAATAAATGATCCACTGTTTCCTGCTGATTACAACTGTCACATCTGCCTGCTCATTATCTTCAGGCTGCTATTTAGACCTGTAGAACCAAACCTCATTCTCACCATCACCTCTTCCTCTGTATCTCTGGAGCTTCTTCTCATTTCACCTACTTTCTTTTTAATGCTATGAAAGTATCTGCCCTTCTTTCCTGTCCCATTCTTCCTGCCCCCCCCCTTTTGAGTCCTGATTTGATTGTACTTTGGATCTCAGCCTTCCTATAATTTACTGCCACATCTACATCTTTTTTCCTTATTGTTCATTTTGCATATTTATCAGCCAGTTTATCTCCTTCCAGCCGGATGTGGGCAGGAATCCATACAAACTGGATTTAAATCCCTGTTCTCTTTATTACTAATACAGTTTCTCTAAATGATGTCCCGTCTAGTGTCTGAGTGATTGTTTTTGATGTTTTCAGGGGCACTGCTGGAATCTGACCATAAATACTTTACTTGTTTTTATTATCACTATCAAGTTTTGGTGGCACATGCAACAGTGAGGCAATGGAGGACTATCACGTCCTGAGAGATCAGACTAAATGGTGAAGCCTTCACAGGTTGTTGGTGTAGCAGCATACGGCACAAGAAGGAAGAACGACTCCACATTAAATATTAAAAATAGATTTTATTTCACAAAATATACAGAGAGCAAAAAAACTCAAAGTCATATCTCACGAGTCGAGTCACTCATGATCGTTGCGTCCGTTCTCACAGAACGATGGACAGATAGTCACAGACCTGAAAGGAGAGGAAACAATGAACTTGTGAAGAGCGCCATTAAAAAAAGAAAAAAAAAAGAAAATCAATTTCACCACAACTGAAAATTAACCTAAAAGTGAAATGTGTCTCTGGAGAATGTCAGTTTAATTCATGTCTGAAAACGTTCCCTGTCTGCAACCACACCGTATGCAGAAGAACTCAAAGAGTCATTCAAACAAAAAGAATAAAGTGTGATTTGTCACACAACAAAGTAAACAATAGAGCATCTATATGAAGCCACAGATGTTTTTACAGCGTCACACACTTTGTATTGTCTTATCACACAGGCCTGTGAACTGCCTGGATGACCCGGCAGTGAGTGACCACCATACCTGGCAGCTGATCATCAGGTTTGGAGAGCTGTCTATGTTTGGAGCGACAAAGAAAACAGGATTGTGGAGACAGTCCTCCGTGTGCTCCGACACCCTGGACTCCAGCAGATAGCGCAGGACATCTGGAGTAATGTCTCGTGTCTGAAGACAAGCGGAACAACATCGCAGCATTTTAGTTGAGGACAATATTCACCAATGTAACTGAACTCTGGGCTTTTTTTGTCAATGTACGACTTCTGTGAGACTGTCAACACAAAGTCATAATGAACATTGTTTCAGGGGGAAGAAACAGATTCATGTTGATGGGACATTGGGGCAGGAGCAGGTGTGTAGCTGTATTTAAAAAGGTAGCACACAAAAGAGAAGGTCACTGTAACTAAAAATATGAGTGTTTGACAAGAAGGAGTAGAATTTATGATGCAAATTGCTGCAACTGCACAAAAACAATAACTTTAACTGGCAGAGGCAACATGATGCCATAACTATGACTTTTAGTTTGAAATGAAAGATCATGTAATATAAAACAAAAGGAGCTCATTTGATTGGATAAGATTTGAACACACAAACCTTAGTGTTGATGTACAGTCCACAGGTGCAGGAGATGAAATGACTGTTGATATTTAAGTTGTTCCTGCAAGAAACAAGAAGCACTTAAAAGATGAGATTTAGTTCTGCAACAGCTTCATATGGTCAAACTTAATGCATTTATATCAGTCTCCATTTTCAAAGTTCATTAATTTTAAAAAGTGTGGTAGAATAGAAATGATTTGTAGTTAATCCACTTAGATGCGAACATGACAAACTATGTGTGTCTGTAAATACGACATAGATAGACTCACGTGTGACAAATGGGACAAATAATATGCTTTTCTTCCATCCCCTCCACGACCGACGATATGAACTGCTCCTCAAACTGCAGGTTTCTCTCATACTCCTCAATTATAGACATTTCTGAAGCACATAGAAAAACACAAAACAAAAAGCTCACACACTGTTTCTTGTGGTTTTGTATCTCACGTCAGCTGAAATTACCACCGTGTCAGTGATGTCACGATACAAAACAAAATTGAAATTTCCATAATTCTAAATATCTAATACTAAAACAAAAACAAAACAATAAATCCCATTTACTTCAACACAAACTCCTTAATAAAAACATTTGACTATACAAAAAGTTACCTTGAGACATGAGCTCCTGTTGGATTTCTTCCAGCACGGCCAGTTCATCGTACTCTGTCATGACACTGAACATCTGTGTAAAAGAAAAGGAGGACATTCACTAGGTTATAAAAACTAAACTAGATTAGTGGATTTTAACAAAGCAGGCAGTTCAGCTACAGATGACAGATCAAGGTTCCCATTCTGTCAGAAATTGATTTCCAGAAGTTTCCCGAGGATTCAAGACAGAAACTGGTCTGAAATGGTCAGAATTTAACAATATTGACAAACTTGACCCCATTTTTATTCCTACTTCTTATTGGTGCAGGGTTTATTATGTGTGACGTGATGAAGTGACTCACAATTAGGTGATGGCCCGTCCACACTGTAAATTAACGTTGTCTGGCTTCGTGAACACGTTTGTTATTACGTGAATTCTTAATTGAATTGTAGCATCAAAACAATATCTTATATGTCAGTTTTCACTCCCTTCAGTTACAGGCTGATAGATGATCAACACACGGTGATGATGAACAGATCAAGTAGAGCAACAGTGTTTCAGGGAAAGAAAAGGGTAGAGTCCCATGTTGACAGGACAAGTTGTGTAGTTTCATTTAATGCATCTGTCAGTGAAGTGAAACTTTAAATATGTCCCATGTCAGTGTGTGAGACGTTAGTAACTTGAAGTAACTATTAACACTGAGGTGAAGCTGGAGGGGGACACACGGAGAAACAGACCGACCTCTGTCAGCCCCTCCGGCCGCAGCAGGGAGGGCAGTCCCCGGGCCTCTGACTGCAGGACGCTCCACTCCTCCTCCATCACCTCCTGGACGATGATGGAGGCTCCGGAGCCGCAGCTCTGCGGGCTCTCTCCCACCTGACGGTACCTGTCCAGCAGCCGGGAGCGGCTGTTCTTCAGCCGGTCCACACAGCGCTGGAGGAGCCGGGAGAGAAGAGGAGCAGCTCGGTGTTACACACAGGACCAGGGCTAGCTAACAGCAGCTAACAGCTAGCTAACAGCAGCTAACAACAGCTAGCTAACAGCAGCTAACAACAGCTAGCTAACAGCAGCTAACAGCTAGCTAACAGCAGCTAGCTAACAGCAGCTAGCTAACAGCAGCTAACACTAGCTAACACTAGCTAACAGCTAGCTAACCCAGCTAGCTGACAGATCCGTGTTGCGGGTCTTACTTTGCGGAACGTCTCCTTCCATGGCGGAGTGGTTCCTTTATAAAGTGACCTGTGTCTGTGCTGCGCGTCCATCTTCGTACAACACCAACTGACCGACTGTCACAAACACTGACCCGTTCCAACATCCAGGCTAAAGTTAGCACGGCTTCCACAACCAAAACATCTCAGCTTTTAACCCTGCGACCCGGAACCTAATGGAGGCGGCCGCGAACTGCATGACGGGATGTGTAGTTGCCAAGTTAAAAAAAAAATATATATATAAAAAAAATATATATATATATATTACAATGATATTATTTGAATTATACTAATATTTATTATATTCATTAAAATGTATTAGATTTATTAATATTAAATTAACATTTATTGATTGAAGTTTGATTGATTTCTGTGAATAAAATCAAGATGTCTGCTCATGCTGCAACAGTTCTGACAAACTTTCACCAAACTTCCAACCTCCTCTTCCTCATCTTCCTCATCTACCTCATATGCATCTTCTTCCTCATATATCTCATTTACCTCTATATACTCTCCCTCCTCTTCTTCATTCACCTCCTCTTCCTCCTCTACCTCAACTCCCTCCTCTTCCTCCTCTCCCTCCTCTACGTCCTCTTCTTCATTCACCTCCTCTCCCTCCTCTTCTGCCTCCTCTTCCTCCTCTATCTCTTCTATCTCCTCTTCCTCCTCCATCTCCTCTTCTTCATCCACCTCCTCTTCCTCATCTACCTCATATGCATCTTCTTCCTCATATATCTCATTTACCTCCTCTATATCCTCTCCCTCCTCTTCTTCATTCACCTCCTCTTCCTCCTCTACCTCAACTCCCTCCTCTTCCTCCTCTCCCTCCTCTACGTCCTCTTCTTCATTCACCTCCTCTCCCTCCTCTTCTGCCTCCTCTTCCTCCTCTATCTCTTCTATCTCCTCTTCCTCCTCCATCTCCTCTTCTTCATCCACCTCCTCTTCCTCATCTACCTCATATGCATCTTCTTCCTCATATATCTCATTTACCTCCTCTATATCCTCTCCCTCCTCTTCTTCATTCACCTCCTCTCCCTCCTCTCCCTTCTCTTCCTCCTCTCCCTCCTCTCCCTCAACTCCCTCCTCTTCCTCCTCTCCCTTCTCTTCCTCCTCTCCCTCCTCTCCCTCAACTCCCTCCTCTTCCTCCTCTCCCTTCTCTTCCTCCTCTCCCTCCTCTCCCTCAACTCCCTCCTCTTCCTCCTCTCCCTCCTCTACGTCCTCTTCTTCATCCACCTCCTCTTCCTCATCTACCTCATATGCATCTTCTTCCTCATATATCTCATTTACCTCCTCTATATCCTCTCCCTCCTCTTCTTCATTCACCTCCTCTCCCTCCTCTCCCTTCTCTTCCTCCTCTCCCTCCTCTCCCTCCTCTCCCTCCTCTTCCTCCTCTCCCTCCTCTACGTCCTCTTCTTCATTCACCTCCTCTCCCTCCTCTTCTGCCTCCTCTTCCTCCTCTATCTCTTCTATCTCCTCTTCCTCCTCCATCTCCTCTTCTTCATCCACCTCCTCTGCCTCCTCTGCCTCCTCTGCTGTTTCAGCACCTCGGACAGTGACCTCCCTGATTGGCTCGACTCGCTCGGGGACCAATGGTTTCAGAGCTGAGCAGCAGCAGCATCCCGGCCTCAGCCAATCAGAGAGCTCCGTATCTCTCCTGCATCCAACCCGAATAACTGCAGATGCCCGCATCTCTCTCTCTCTCTCTCTCTCTCTCTCTCTCTCTCTCTCTCTCTCTCTCTCTCTCTCGTTGAGGGTTTAAGCTCACATCTATTTTTGGATTTCATAGTGGCCATCTTTCCCCTCTCGATAAAGATCCGTGTTGTTTTGTGTGTTTCATGTTGTGTGTGTGCGGGAGCTCTGTCAGCTGTCACCCCCCCAGCAGCGGGACATTAGAGATGGTCGCTTCTCGATGGAAGACACATTTCCACTTCCAGTGGTGAATCCACATCTGGTTTGCATCTGTATTCCAACCGAGGAGCGGATGAGGATTTGAGGAAAGGGGCAGCAGCCGGGACTCAGACCCGTGAGCCTGCAGCTCTTCAGGGTTCACATCCCTGCAGGGACCGATCCGCCTTCACACCCCGGACCCTGCGGGCTGCAGGCGGTGCGGGAACCAGCGACCTGCGGTGCCGGTGGAGGAGCCGCTCGTCGTTTTCACCGCATTTGCGCGTGAGGGAGCGAGGTGCGATAGATGGATTTGAAACGAAGAGCAGATTGATCAGAAGGTAAAAACACGAACCGTCGTTCTTTCTCCTCCAGTTCTGTAAATGATAAAACACTGAACCAGCCTGTTCGTGGAGGAGGCCTCAGGAAACACTCAAATACCAAATGTGAGGCGCTTCTTTCCACGTTGACATGAGAATGTATTAAAATGGTTCACGCACGATTCAAGTCATCGTTTGGTTTGTGTAGAACATGCACGGTGTGTGTTTGTGTGTGTTTGTGAAGCTGCCTTATGCTGGGGGTGGGGGGGCGTTTTCCAGGCTTCCATTTTGAAGCTAAGATGGATGCTCGTGCTCACTTGTTTCTCATGATGCCTCTGTGGCCTCATCTTGCTTCTTATATAACACACAGGCTGCTGGTTTAAATCCGAGGCCTCAGCAGCGACGCATCCTGGGCTTCATGAGTCCAGAGACACATTCACCACATGGGTTCACATCGGGACTCGATGGGAGATTCGATCCCAGCACGAGAGGAATTCATGCAGAGGAATTCTCACTGACAGAGAGAGGAAGCTGCAGATGCTGTGTTTCGAACCCTGTTTATTAATTCATATTTAGGTTTAATATCTCTGAGATGAAGTCAGATAATAAAACAATTGGCTCTTTAGTTCAATTAATTAATCGCAAGTAAATATTAATCAATTTAAATGTTTTTTTATTCCTGATTGATTGAAGCCAAAAGAGGTTTAAGAAAATCACTTCTTTATTTTAGTCGTTATGATTTTTGAGGTCTTGAGATGATGTCTGTTATGATTTGATGTTATACAAAATGAAAATGGACTTGAACTTCACTCAAGGGGAACTTGTAGCTTCTGGTTTCAACCACAGGTCACAGTCTTCCTCAGGGAAAGCTCTGAAAAGGGGGTTTCTCCTAAATCACACCTTGTCAGAGTCACAGTAATAAAAGGCCACATGATTTATTGTTGAAGGTTTTCTACTGTATCTTGAAGTTGTTTCATAGTCTCAGTAAAATCACCATCAAATGTAAATATCCAGGCTTTTGGATCAGTAATAAACATCGACAACGTTCTGCAGTTTCATTCATTCTGATTCATCAGCTGAGGTTAAAAAAACATCTTCAATTGAAATCTATTCATGAGCTTTTGCCAGAGTTTTCAATCCCTGTTTTACTGAAAGCACTTGAGTTAATGGATTTGGGGAGTAAATGTGAAGATGGTGTTTTCTCCAGCTTCCTCTCCCAGTTTAAACACAGGTTGTGGTAATAGATGGTTTGAAGTAATAGTAAAATGTTTTCAATTGAATGGTTTCATTTTGCACTGTTTGTTAAAGTAATACAACAAGTGGAAAGTACTGACGCTGCTTCCTGTTCTCTGCTCACAGGTCCAACTTCCTGCAGAAGTGACATTTTGAAGATCTTTGTCTAGACCAATCAGAGAGCTTCCCCCCGCTGCCCCCCACTCCACCGTGTCCGCCCGCTAACCCTCACCAGGCATCATGGGTACAGTGTTGTCGCTGTCTCCCAGCTACCGAAAGGCTGCGCTGTTTGAGGACGGCCCGGCCACGGTCGGTCACTACACAGCCGTCCAGAACAGCAAGAACGCCAAGGACGCCGCCGCGGCCGCCAAGTCCCTCAAACGGCCTTCCATCATCAGCGTGTTGCCATGGAAGCGAATCGTGGCTGTCTCTGCAAAGAGGAAGGGCTCCAAGAAGCTCCAGTCCGAGGGCGGGGACGGTGGGAAAGGAAGCTCTCCGGACGGACACGCCACCGCCAACTCAGCCTCCAACAGCCTGAAGCTGAAGAAGTCTCAGTCCTGCGCTAACCTTGCATCTTTCACATCCGGCCAGGACCCGTCAGGCACCAGCACCACTACCTCCTCACACCTGCCCACCTCCAAGACCCTGGCCAACGTAGCTGTCGCTGCTAAGAAGAACTCCCTCACAGGCTCGGGGATCCAGCCGTCCACTGCAGTGGGCACGCCAAAACGTGTCATTGTCCAGGTAATAACCTTTTCTGTCGTCGAAAATTCGATAAATTGGGATAATTTAAAATCCAAACATTGCTCTTTCTTACCTTCTCTCTTTCCCTATCTCCTGTATTCCCTCTTCTCCACCCAGGCCTCCACCAGTGAACTGATGCGCAGCCTGGGTGAGTTCCTGTGCCGTCGATGTTACCGACTGAAGCGTCTTTCCCCCACGGATCCGGTGCTGTGGCTGCGCAGCGTGGACCGCTCCCTCCTCCTGCAGGGCTGGCAGGACCAGGGCTTCATCACTCCGGCTAACGTGGTCTTCCTCTACATGCT
Source organism: Hippoglossus hippoglossus (assembly GCF_009819705.1). NCBI lineage: Eukaryota > Metazoa > Chordata > Actinopteri > Pleuronectiformes > Pleuronectidae > Hippoglossus > Hippoglossus hippoglossus. The sequence continues at coordinate 22,319,498 of NC_047158.1, read as the reverse complement.
GTGCCGCGACGTGGTCTCTGCCGAGGTGGCCTCCGAGCGCGAGCTGCAGGCCTCGCTGCTCACCTGCCTCTACCTGTCCTACTCCTACATGGGCAACGAAATCTCCTACCCACTGAAGCCCTTCCTGGTGGAGGCGGAGAAGGAGGCCTTCTGGGACCGCTGCCTGGAGATCATCAACCGCATGAGTGGCAAGATGCTCCAGATCAACACCGACCCGCACTACTTCACGCAGGTGTTTGCCGACCTGAAGAACGAGAGCAAGAAAGAAGAGGAGAAGACCAAACTCCTCATAGGCATCGACCGATAAGAAGGAGACGGGAGGGGGGAGGAGAGGATGGATAGAAAGATGGATGGAGTTGAAAGGTTGAGGACTGATGTAAAGAATCGTAGCGATACCTTGGAGTAGTGCTGTTGTCTGGCGTCTCTACTGGTTTGTGATTCACCAAATTTCTTGTTTGTTACTCAGAGCAAAGAGCTTCTGGGATTAAGGATAAATTAATTCATTTGATATTGAGCCACAGGAACAGGAACAGGCTCTGAGACACAGGCTGGTGGTTCTGGTCCCGTCTTCTGACGTGTCACATGTTCTGTGTTCAGGTTGTGACGATAACAAGCTTCACAGCAGAGATTTGATCTTTAGGTTTTCACTCACATTTGATCCAATGCCTGCACATCAGGGTTCATGATATTACACGAACAGATTAGAGAAGCAGATCTTTATCGTCGGACCTGAACCTGGTTTGCTGAGATGAGACATGAAATCTGATTCCTGTTAAAGTCCTGATTTGGTTTAGAAACGTCAGACAACACAGATTTACAGAACCAAGGGTGAACATTATTATAAATATAAGGAATATTGATATTGTGTGATAGCGTCCAGGCATTTTTGATTGCGTGTTGAAAAATACGAATCACGCTGCATGAGGTCACCTCATATCTTCTTGCACATGACCACCTGCTTATTGCCAACTCCATTTGACCTTGTCCCTTATTGTCCTGCCCGAGCTTACTGCACTCACCAACACTGGCTGCGAGACTTTAAGAGCAGTAACTAATTCACCATAACCAGCCAGAATCTACCAGAACAAAACCAGTCTGCAAACTGGTCAGACTGTGAAATTTACATCCTGATTAGGTGTAATCGTGCTGAAGCAGATTAATTGATTCGTTTTAGATCAAGTTTAGAACTTAAAGGGGAACATGTGGGTTTATCTGTGGATTACTCACTTCTTTTATCTAATCCCTTCGCTCACAGATTAATAATCATGAACCGAGCTCTGCTGAAAGCTGTTTACTTTTACAAAAATATTAAGGGAAAATGCAATACTGACCCCTCTAGGGAAAACAAGGAATTACTTCATTCCTTCCTTTCCCCGGCACTTTGTCCTGCATTGGTGCTGAAGGAAGGAAGGAGGGAAGGAAGGAAGGAGGGAAGGAAGGAAGGAAGGAAGGAAGGAAGAAAGAAAGAAAGGAAGAAAGAAAGAAAGAAAGAAAGAAAGAAAGAAAGAAAGAAGGGAGGAAGGAAGGAAGGAAGGAAGGAAGGAAGGGAGGGAGGGAGGGAGGGAGGAAGGAAGGAAGGAAGGAATAAGGTGCTTCATACTGTATGAATGACTGAGCTGAGTCGTGGAGGACATGGATCATCGAATCTGAACCAATCTCCACAAACCTCAGAATGAAAGGAAATGGGATTAGATCCCAGATGTGCGAGGTCGGGGGCAGATGTGACTTTTCTTCCAAAACAACGCTTCAATGTCGCCGCTCAGCTCGAGGGCCCCCCCACCCCCCCCCCCCCCCCCGCGCTCTCTCCTCCCCCTCGCCACTCATTTGTCTCCACATCCACCTGGACGGAGACACCTCGTCCGTCTGGTCTGGTGCCGTCCAGTCCAGACTGTCCCATGTACACAGACTCTGAGGTCCACTGACCCGACGGCTTAATATTCAGTTGTTTGATATGCATGTGTGCTTCTATAGGTTTCCTAGCATGCTGCTTTGTGTTGGGCACACTGCGCCACATGTTCCAGAAGAGACTGAGCATTCACCGTGCTGAACTGCTGGGAGCCGGACTCTGAGATGTGACATCCGCTCAGCTGATGTGCGGGGGGGGGGGGGGGGGGGGGGGGTTGTATCCATAGATTGCACGTGAAGGCAAATCCAAACATTGGTCCTTTTCAAAATCGTCCTAACTCTTGATTCCAGGGGGCGTCCGGGTCTAAAAGGTCCGTTCAAGACTAAATTGTTCAACTGGAGCGCATCAGAAACACACTGCCTCCTAAGTCCAGACATCAAAACACCTCCAGTTTGAACACATCTCAAACAAAGAGGCTGGGTCCTACTCCTCATGCACCACTAACATGACCTCCATGTTTAAAATCTGTGGAATCCCCCTGAACAGAGGATTTTTATTGGGATACAGCTGCTCCAGATGTTTCCTGAGAGGAGATCCCCTGCTCTGATGATGTCACATCACTCAGTCTTTAATGTGGGAAAAGCTCTGCCTTCTCACACGGGGCAGAGATCTTGTGCCATATCATCTTAAAGACTCGTTATTTCATACAACAAAGGAAATACAAAGAAACACGAGGCGACTCAGAGACGTGACGGCTGAAACAAGAGAGACTCTCCTGGAGGAACCTTCTCACAGTGTTGTTGTATCAGGTGTCAGATCTGTCCACCAGAGGAGACAGACTTTGTGCAGAGTGATGTTTAACGTGCAGGGAAAGTTTCATGTGCCACAAAGTGTAACGTGGAGTCGGGGGAAGCCGGAGCGCTCAGCGTTGTGTTCTCCAGTTTATTATTTTTGGTCTGATGTGAATATGAAGAATCAAAGTATTGGTGATTTTGAAAAGACGTGTAAAAGCTGAATGACGCCTGTTTGCTGGTGTCTCCACACGAGAGGTGATTCCACTGGGCTGTTTAAGACAAACATGTAGCCTCGATCCAGAGTCCGACCTCATGACACAAATATGCACATGAAGAATGAATCCATGGCAAACGAGCTTGTTCACACCTGCGTCCTCCGAGCTGTTTCTGATGGGTTGAACAGTCGATACGTAGCATTCCTCCCGGTCCCAACACGACTGTTCAATAACACTCCTGTTTATTTTGTGCTGTAAGAGCCAAGCTGTAGGTTTTCGGGGTGAAAACACAAAGATCCCTGCAGGTTGAGATACATTTAAAGGTGCTGTATGTATGTTTTCTCCAATTGAAAGTTCAGCATCAAACTGCGTCCTCCGCAGGATTCAGCCTCTGAATTGGGACAAAGCTCCTTATTCTCTGTATCTAGGTTAGTTTCTTCTCAGTTTCCAACCGGAGACGCTGTAGCCTCCAGTCTGTCCTGAGGAAGTAGCACCGATCAGAGCGCAGAACACAACTTGTCTTTTAAACACTTTTATCTCTGAGGCTCTTGGCGAGCGACCATCACCACGGGCAAGCAGGCACGTCGCAGAGAAAATTTACATAAAGCAACTTTAAAGGTGATAAAGACATTGAGAGAAGTTTGTGGGGATGGAACCTAAATCCATCGTCCAGGAAGGAGGATTGTTTTTATTGAAATCCAGAACTGTGACCTGCTGGTTCTTGTGGTGAATCGTTGAACTGAGCCACAGCTCCTTTAGTTACTGCTCCTGTTTTACTCTATTTTACAGATTTCCTTTTTAACAATGGCTCCTTTAGGCTGAGACAGAAACACGAGCTTCTCATCTCTTGCCAGATGTTCGTCAGCCGTCATTGGGAGAGTGGATCAGCTGTAGTTGGTTGAACTGTGTCCTGATGACGTCTCTTCGGTTTCCATCCAGTTTAAAAACATGCCCCTGATTCCTGCTCAAGGACCGAAGCTGCAGCCGAGTCGAGTTGAGTCAGAATCGTCTCAGAATCATATGATTCACTATGAACCTCGATTCCTCAAGTTCAACGAGTATCAGGGCAGAGCGTCAAACGTTGGCCGAACCTCTGATAGCGTCCAGGATTGTCTCCAGTGGTGAACAGGGCTTTTTTTTAATGTAACCACGAACCCCACAAATTGATGAATGTGCCCTTGAGCCCTGAAGGGAACGAGCTGAAGGTACAGTGATCCGGTCAGAGCAGATCTAAACCCACAACCTTCATCTTTCCCTCTCACGGTTTTAGAAAAGCTGACAGAGATGACAACCTCCTGCAAACTCTTGAGACGCCATGTGTTCCTACTTCTAACGACAGCAACAAGCAAACCGCCTCAACGTGTGTGGAACTATGAGGCTTAATATGACGAGTGAACCGTTGAGGGGAGGAATTTACACAACAGTCAATTCTACTACTTCCCCCCCCACACACACACACACATCCATTAAGAGTGGTATATATTGATTCTTCAGTATCATGTGGACGACAGACAAGACGAGTTCTGCTGATTTTCTCTGTGAAACAAAAGAACTGATGAGCAAACGTCCCGACATGTGAACCGGCTCAGACCTCCCAGCGAGCGGCGGTCTGGGTGGACGACGCCCCCTCCCCCACATCCTCTCATCATCGACCGACTCATAACGATGTGCCATATTTTATCTTGCAACACGTACAAGACGAAAAACTATCGTGTAACATATGAAGTTTATGGTAATGATGACAAAGTTATTGCAGTTTTTTCTTCCTTTTCATTTGTGAATTGTGCAAACGAGAATCTTTGTGGAACAAACGTCACGGCTACTCGTGACACTGGAGTGCTGAGGCTGCAGGCTGTCACCATGTGGATGTATGAATATGTATGTGAGACGTAAGAATCATTTGATCAACTGTTACAGGTACTTTATATAAAAACCTTTACAAGCACGGTCGTCCTCCTTTCATTCCACGTGATTTTATACAGATTAAGAAGGTTGCTGGTTCGAATCCCGGTTCGACCAGAGTCTTTCTGTGACAGGAGACAGAGAATCAGTGCTAAAGACTGTTGCTGACCATGGTGCTGAATGTGCTCCTCTCTCAGCCACCAGGGGGCGGTGCTGCAGTTTAATCTTCATATTTCTCTCAACAGGATTTCATCACTGGTGCAACAGTATTAACCAGCCCCGCCCCCTTCCACACGAAGGGACCTGGTCTGTACAGGAGGGGGCGCTGTCCTCGATTCTGAAGAGACAAAACAATATAAAAAAATGTATTTAATTTATTAATTTCCTACGTTTTCAAAAGATGAAATAAAAACATTTTTAGAGTCATAAAATAGATTAAATGAATCATCTGCGACATAAAGAAAAAATAAGAATAAACATAAATGTTCAGTAACATACATTTCACATACATGGGATGAAAAACAACGTTTTATGATGAATAATGATGAATAAAAACACGTTGATATAAGAAGAGAAGAGGATTTGTATTTTTAATCTTTGATTATTTAGAAGAGAACAGAACAAGACGCATCTGAATAAAACTCATGCTGTTGTTATGTTGTGTTATTGTGATATTTTGATTTATTTGACCTTTTAAAAATGTTTGAAATAAAGTAAACTAAACTGACTGGACAGTGGGGGGGGGGGGTCCTGGTTGAATGTGTGTTAATGTTGGTTCGTGTGTATTTGTGATGTTTGTCTGCTCAGGATGGTTTTCAGTTGTGTTTGCTGATATCACCTGTCAACAAACTATAACTATACACAAGAAAGAAGGAATCAGCAATTCAAAGAAGTTTGCAGTTAACATGAAACACTATTTGTGTAAGCACACCAACATAACACAGCATTGGCTTTACATCTTTTTCTAACAGTCCTCAAAAGCAAAGTTCACACAATGTGGCAATATGTATGTTTTTTCATCCATCTCATTCGAAAACTGTTTGTCATAAGGTCTGTAATAGATTAAATTCTCCAAAGAAATTACAGGAAATGAATCAGTTCTCTCCTCGACACAATATGCATTAAAGTGGTCGTCAAAATAAAGTGTCCAAAACTAAGCTTGATCTTCATTGATACTGATATTGTTGATCTTTCCAAAAACAGGAATTTCTGTATCGGTTCTAATCAAAACAAACATTCCTATAACTTTTGTGGTGTCCCTTACAAATAAAGCAAATGAGCATTTTTAAATCCAACGACGTGGGTCACTTCAAATGTCAGCGAGCAGGAACCTTGCTCTGAGCTCTGGGACTCTGGGACTCTGGGACATCCCCTGGCTCTTCCCACGTCTCTGTTGGACACCGTGGTTTGGATGAACGTGTAGAAGCTGTTGAGGGATTCATGGTAGTTAACACTGAAGATGAAGTCTGCTCTGAAGGGTTCATCGAAGCACAGGGATGTCTGGGCCTTGTGGTCGACGATGACATAGAACCGCTGGATGTTCTTCTGTTCACCAAGCAGGAAGGTCCTGGCTCCAAACCTGGTGAGTGAAACTTCATTAGTTATGATCAGCATACTCAAACAATCAGGGCTGTGAAAACAAGGTGATCCAAACCTTTCTGAAGAAATGTAGTCTTCATAACCTTCTTCAGTCTCAGCCACTCTAACTTCTGACTTTCACCGTATCTCACCTTGAGCAACATGAAGAGGAGCACAACATATTTATAAAACTTTATAACAGGTCTGATGAGAAAATCATCATCATGCCACTTAGTGTCATTTACATTGGAGCTAATTAAACTTTTAAAAAATGAGTGCTGCCGTCCCACAAACTAGCAACGTGTATTATTTCCATACAGTCAAATTAGCGCCTTAAAATACACATTTATTACCTAAATACAGGAAGCAGCTGTGAACACCAGGCTAACAACAGACAAGTCTGATACAAGGACCTGTAACTAACTGACTATAGCAGTGTTCAGCTACTGATACACGCACCTGCGGCTAACGCTAGCGGCTAACAACACGTGCAGCTCATTATACTAGCGCATGCAGCTAACGCTAGCAGCTAGCAAAACCAACATGTGCTGCTAAGGATACTTACAGGAAACTACACAAGTGAAATCAACAGTGTAGAGTTGATCTGGGAATCTGACCTTTGACCCCCCCCCCCCTTTAGGGCAGTAACCACCTTGTGGTTGAACTCCACCTGATGAGAGTTGATCAATGTTTAAACTCCCGAGTCGAACACTGACAACACAACACTTTGCATTTTGCTGTGTAGAAGCCATTAGTCTGTTTATATTGCGTACACACACACACACACACACACACAGTCACCAGTGTGCGTGTCGGCCTCTCACGCACGCCACATGTTTTCCCACCTCTGTCAAATTTCCCACGTGAGGAGGAGTGACGCGACACATCCTCGCGCACGAGCCTTCCACCGTCGGCACGCTTCCGCCTCGCTCAGCCAATCAGAGCGAGGTGCGCTGCTGCCTATAAAGCCCATCTGCTGCCTGGCTCATCAGCTCCCTGTCCCCGCTGTCCTGAGACCCACCGACCCGCGCTGCAGCCCGGACCCACCGCAACCGCGAAGATGACGACCCGGGTAAGATGCACATATTTATACACTTTATATATATTTATAATCACATGTGTGCGTCACGGGTTCAAACCAAACACCACCGAGCTGCTGGGAATCAAACATCCAGCAAAATGTCGGTCGAGCCTCCAGGTTCCAGCAGCAGCTCCCGGTGTGAATGTCACCGTGAGTCCGGGTCGAGGCGGGTTGTTCCCCGTGAAGCTGCAGCCTCACACCTCTGCTGTCCGGGGGTTCGATTCCCATCCGGCTGCAGAAACCCGCCCGCGCCCCGCAGCCTCCCCGCCGCCTCGCAGGAGCCTCATCCCGGCTCCGCTTGTCCTTGAGACGACGCGCTGCGTGGAAAGCGGCCAGTGAGGAGCTTTCACGCGCCGTGCATGTGGAAGAACGGTGTGGCCGCTTCGGTGTGAAAGCACAAGAGGGGCTCGAACATACGGCACCTGCCCGCGTCGAGGTGCAGCGGTATGATTGAGTGACGTGCTGCTGCTTTGCTTTAGCTGCAGCCAGAAGGCTTATTGGCGTCGTGTAAGCGGGTTGCGCAGCAGAGCAGCCGCCTGGTGGATGATCGAGTGCGTGTGTGTGCGTGTGTGCGCGACCTGTGCGTGCAGCAGGGATGAGGGTGAACCCGATGTCATCCTCACTGCGGAGCTGCTTCCACGGAGATCCAGGGCTGAAGGTCCCGGTTCCCTCAGAGTCTGTGTGTTCAGGCAGGATTCCACAGATGGAGCCATTTCATTTATTCTATTTGTCTCCGTGTTGTTTGTTAGCTAGATACTGATGATGATACAGGTGATGAGACAGATGATGATACAGGTGATGATACAGGTGATGATACAGATGTGGGCCACCTCAGGCACCTCAGGCACCTCAGGCAGCACTTGTGGCCTCCGTGTGGCCCAGACAGAATAAACGTGATCCCACTAGTTAAATAGCAAACGTGGCCCAAATATCCCAAAACAAGTGTCGTCCTTTTCTGGCAAACACGTAGATCTGGAATAGAACCTGTGTGGTGAATTGGGCCTAAGTAGCACAAAGCTAATTCAGTTGGTTGATTTGCTTTGATCGGAGCAGACCTGCCCAAGTGCCATCAGTCCCCGTGGTGTGTGGGCCGAATGACACGGTAACAGTTTGGGCCAAATCCATGTGGCAGTGCAGGTTGGTTGTGTTGAAGCATCTCAGGAGCAGCAGGTTGTGTTTGAAATGGAACAAACACGTGACGGCTGAACGTCGGACAGCTGCTGCTGCACTCGTCTGCAGGACGCCTCCTGTCCTCGTCCCGTGGTCAGGACAGGAGGCGTCCTGTCCTGACCACAGGACGGGTCCTGATCACCAGTTTGACAACTTGCATTCTGTGATTTTCTGCACAGTCATGCTGCAGCACTTTTATGAGCCAGCACGTGAGGGAGGAAACTACAACCAGGTGTTTTCAGACAAATGAATGAATCCTGTTCACCTCTGTAAGAGTGAATCTTTGTGTGTCTGGTGTATTTCTCCAGGCGTGCACGTCTCCATCACCTCATCACTGGAGGACACATGTAATTAGGCCGGTGCTTTTATCCAAAGAGCCTCGTGTATAGATTTTTCTTGTGTATCAGTGTCAACATTAGAAGAAACACGGGCCCCGTCACATGCACTCTAACAGCGCTAATGGTGCTTTTCACTTTTCACTTTAAAGTTCACAAACAAACGAGATGAATCTGTACGAAACCTTCAGGAGAAATGACCAGTGAGTGCGTTTGTGCTGCAGAACCCAGACGTGTTGTCTCCAGTCAAACTGCTGCTGTGTCTCAACATCTGCCCACTGGCTGATGTGTTGATGTGGCTCAGCGTCCAGAGGAGCTCGCTCAATACTGCACCGTGTTGTCATAGGTCAGATTTTACATAAGGAATTGGATTTACCTCTTTGAGTGATCCATTAATTTAAACCTGTCAAAGCGGCTGCACAGTCGTGACGGATCAATATCTAATAGTTCGAGCCACAGAAGCTGGACAGAGGAGAACGAGCTTCACACTCGATGAATATATTATAATATGGCTTTAAAGCTATAAACTGGAGCAACGTTGCCAGACAACCCTTAGTTACTGTTGCTACGCCTGTGATGTTTCTGTTCTCGTGTGCTTACATTCAGATTCTCTGTGAGGTTTCCAACAATGGGCCGTCGATGTCTCACAAACGTGGACAAAAGCAACAAATCTCGTTTCCAGGTGACGTCCGTGAGAATCTTGTGAAAAGGGTTTTCATCCTGAACACACCTGATAAATCACTGAGGCTGCGTCGTTC
>NC_047158.1:22189819-22304819 GCF_009819705.1 Hippoglossus hippoglossus | reverse complement strand
AATATTTAGAGCCGGGGGGGGGGGGGACCAGGGAGAGAGACTTTGTTGCTGCCTCTGTTTCTGCAGAGTCACACACTGCTCATGTTATTCTTCTTCTTATGAGTCAATGGTTCCATAACCTACTTGTATATCGTCTGTGTTTCAGTCCCAATGCATCCAAACCTTCTCAATTCACAAAGAGTTCTTTTAAAATGATGCAGAAGATGATAATAAATACAAAGTTATGCTTTCGGTGTAGAAGTTGTTGAATCTCTGCTGCTGGTCGTCATGAGTTCAAAAAGCTCGGAGCAGGGAGACGAACAGGGAGAAAGAAAAGTGATGTTAATAACTTGATCTTGTATATTTCTTCTAACCTGTGATGTTTCGACAGTTTGAGGATGTCAGCTAATGCAACCAGCTCCGGTCCAGAGACATAAACCAGTAACTTGTACTGGTGTGAATAACGTCCCTGTGTTACTGAATGAGTAATTGGTGAAATCACGTACTGGCACATCCCAGTCAAAGTTCCCAGTATGATCATTTCCCCTTTTATCTCTTAACAAGCATCTGAATCCATGTCTCTCACCACAATAAGACACTTGTCTCCGTGTCTCTTATGTGGGGAAGATGATAAACGTGACACTGTATGTTTGGCATGACGATCTGAACATGGCTCATCAATCCACCACCAGATTTGGGGAGTAACTTAAAACTGGAAAATGTTTAAATATGAAAATAGAAATTGGTTTTGAATCCAGTCAAAGTGCCCCCCCCCCCCAGCTCTGGCCTGCATGCACCATCCCAACCTGCAGCCTGAACGCACCCGTCTGCAGCCACTGCTCCTCTTCGCCCCCCCTCTGTCTCAAATCCATGTCTTCTGTCCTCCCTCTCTGCTTGCCTGCGCTGGCGGCCACAAGGTCGTCATATTTTTCAAGGTATGTATGGATGCACTCTTGTTCTAGCTGCCACCTTCCTCATCATGTGGACTGTATTTGCTGCTGTAGTGTGGCTCTGTGACTGCGGAGGTGCTGCGTCCTGCCTCGTGCTGCAGGACGGATCTCTGCCCGGAGACATGTGCACATAGATTGTCTCGCACCATTGCAACCCAGCGACTGAGCTGCAATGTCAAAGTGGTGTTAGCTGCTTAGACATCAACTCGCCTGTTGCACTACAACTTGTACAGAATGCTTCACACTCCTTGTTCCCTGAGGAGCTGGATGTTTGGATTCAGTACGACAGCACGTTAGCCACATCTCATGTAGCATTCATCTAAAAACACATCAACTCTGCTGCAGAGTTTTAGAGCCGCTGACGCTGCTGCTCCCGTTTGAGGTTGAAAACTCAACTGAGACGTTTGTAAACGATGACGCTCACGACCTCTGGCTCTTATAACCTTCTCTTATTCGTCAGGCTCCTGTCACATGACTCCAGAACAGAAGAAAACAAGCAGCTGCCAGAGCAGAACACAACACGGAGAATCAATCTCACGTGTTACTGACCCTGTTCAGTTCAATACTGTTACACATTTCTTTATTTCTCCCTTTTCTGATCCGTCTCTGTCTTCATCCTTCGTGTTCGGTCAGAAAACAACATTGGCCACAAGTAAAGCAGTTTTTAATGGATGTTGGGACCAGTTTGAAGTCCCCACAAGTTCAAACCTCCTCAAACGTCCTCTGTGTGATATATTTCACTTAAAGTTCACGTGTTTGCTCCGACAGGTTCTTAGAAAATCCACCAGTCCTGTCGTGTGCAGTGAATTCTCTTCACCTGCAGCAGGACACGTGTCCATTTGTCTGTCTGTTCGTTAGCAGGATTAAAATCTTAGTGCGAGGCTGGAACACGGGTCAGGGGGCGGATCTAGGAATGTGTCAGTGAAGGATTCTACTGACCAGACACGGCTCAGATATTTAAAGATCGTTGCTTTTGGGTTTTTAATAATCCATGTTGACTTTCTTTCTAGGTTACCCAGATGTTCTCTAGGGCGCCAGTTCACAAATAACCACACACGTCCTTTATTTATTTTCTGCTGGAAGGAATCTCTACCTTATCCATCTCCACAAAATGGTTTTTAATCATTTGAATTCTGTTCTTCAAGAGGAAAATGGTTTTCATTCCTCCAGCTCCTGACCTTCGCTTCAACAGAAAACTGTTTGTGTTTGATTATATCTGAGATATTTGCAGGTGAATTTCCATGACTCATAAAAACTCAGTGGATCAACGACCTCACGTGAACCTTCACTTGTGAAACACCTGAACCTCAGACTCTAGTGTTTATTGAATGTATTCATGTAAACCTTCTCAAATTCAATCTGAGACTTTGCCCTTTAACGTAAAATCCATTCAGTATTTGTTGAAGCTGCACACGAATCAAATAGGAAACGTGTTGAGTGTGATGTAACTCATCATATATAATGAGTTGAATCTGAGCTACAGATCAGCCTCTGCTGCCTCCGAGCGACGGAGCCATTCGAGCCTTCAGCCGATTGTAAATCCTGATTTATCGTCAGAGGCGAGTGTGATTGCTCGGTGCAGTTGCCATGGTTACCACTTCACGTGCTCGGTGGAATTTCTCTATGTGCCGAACGCCGTGGTTGAATTGTTGCACCTTTGCTTCCCTGCGGCAGAGAAGCTGGTTGTGTCGAGGCTCTTCCATTGAGATGGTTGTGTCGAGGCTCTTCCATTGAGATGGTTGTGTCGAGGCTCTTCCATTGAGAGGGACTGTCAGAGGAAACTCTCTCTGCTGGACTCACTTTACTGTGAAATGTCATTTAACCTGTTTGAGTTCAAAATAGAGGGAGATCCTGAAAGATAAGAAATGATATGCTTTGTGAATTTTGTAAAGGAAAAACAAAAACAGACAACAGATTTTTTTTTTCTGTGGACGACACTGGTGCAGATGACAAAAGGTCCCTGGTTCTGCTCTGGAGCTAAAGCAAAATCTTTTAACATCCAGAAAGTTTTAAACAAATAAAGTAGAAAATCATTGAGGATGCATCGTAATTTGAACGACCTCTGAGCTGCAGTGGAATTCAGACGGTAATAAAAGTGTCATTTTACTGAAAAGACAAAAGAACTTAAACCTGCACAGACTTTTATTTGCACATCAGATTTGGTAGAAATAGTTTTTTGACACAAACTCAGGATTCATGTTTTGCAGTAAATTCAAACTAAAACACGTAGAACTGGAATTGATCGTTAGGGCCCGAGCTCCTCCGGTGGGAGGCCCTATGTATTTGGAAGGATTGTATTTCCCTTTTGGGCTTTTTCAGGCCCAGACGCTCAAATCGTTACCAAAGTTTGCAGGGAATTCAAAACCCCAAAAAGTTATTGTATTCTGGAGTAATTTGAAATGGGCGTGGCAGTTAGCTTTCACCGATAGAAATCCTTCGAAATACAATAGGGCCCCCCCCGGAGGTGCTCGGGCCCTACTGAGTGTCATCTCAACCAGATGGAGATATAAACTACCTCGGTGTGTATACGATTTCATAACACGGTGTGACCGTGGCGTGGGTTAGGGTTACATGAGGTTCTGTATCTAGTTTTCATTGTCTCCTCTTCCTCCTCTTCTTCTTCACAGACCATGCAAGCGGCGCGATGCCCGACGGATGAGCTGTCGCTGACTAACTGTGCCGTGGTGAGCGAGAAGGATCTGCAGTCGGGACAGTGAGTCATCGTTATCGTCACCTATTCATCTTTGGGTTTGTCTACACAGACATTTAATCAGCTCCTCTCTATAGCTGGTATCCTAGTAACCATCAGCTGTTAACCAATCAGAAGTCATCAGTAATGGCTCTGAACTGGAGTCGTCTCTAATCACACTGCAGAACTCACCACCAGAGACCAGTGAAAAGGAATTCATTAAATAAACTCGAATCGTTTTTTTTTAATCGATGGAATAATTCTGTTTATTAATAAAGAAGAAGACAGAGCAGAAAAGAACACGTCAGGTTCAGATAATGTTTTTTAAGACGAGTGAGTGTCTCACCAACACAAAGAAGAAATAATAAAAGACGTCGTCTCCTCTGTCCTCAGACACGTGACCGTGAAGCCGACGCCCAACCACAAGTTTGCATTTACAGTCAAGACCCATCACACTGTGGCACCTGGAAGCATCGCCTTCAGCCTGCCGCAGGTACACACACACACACACACACACACACACACACACACACACACACACACACACACACACACACACACACACACACACTGGCTCTCTATGCTCAGTCTCTACTAATGATCCTTTCCTTTATCTCTCCAGAGGAAATGGGCCGGACTCTCCATCGGTCAGGAGGTGGAAGGTAAAGTCCTCTGATGGTTCACTGCTCATTGAGACATGTCACATTCTGATCAACACTGTTTCTACTTTTAGCACAAGATAGATAGATAGATAAATATATAAATAGTTTCAATCTCTCGTTCTGTTTCACACTCACGTTGTTGTAACAGATACATTTCTCCACCGTGTGTCCCGACAGTTTCCAACTACAACTTTGACAAGTCCAGGCAGTGCATCGGCTCCATGACGATCGAGATTGACTTCCTGCAGAAGAAGAGCACCGACTCTTCTCCCTACGACTCCGACAAGATGGCCGCCGAGTTCATCCAGCAGTTCAACAACCAGGCGTTCTCCGTCACGCAGCAGGTTCACCTCCACACGCTCACACCGGGAGGAACACAACTGTCCTGCCTCCTCCGTGATTATTAATTTCTTCTTCTCTGTGTCTCAGCTCGTGTTCAGCTTCTGCGACAAGCTGTTCGGTTTGATGGTGAAGGACATTGAGGCGATGGACGCCAGCATCCTCAAAGGAGAGCCGGCCACTGGGAAGAAGCAGAAGGTACGAGGCCTCACCGTCACGCTCAGGTTTCAGCTGCGTTGAAGCAGCTCCAGGTTGAATGTCTTTTGTTGAACGGATCAAACTGCAGATGATAGAAACAGGAACGTGTGGACGGACTCTGGTACCTTCACTGTTCAGGACAAACACATTAACATGAACCCTCCATCACGAAGCTCTAATTAATAGAAATTGTTCCTCAACACAAATCACATTACAATGGCAAACATTGGTAAATCATATTATACAGTGAACCACACACTGGTGATGTTTAATGGCCTCTAGTGACTCAACACTGTCACGTTTGAGGATCAATTATTATCTATTCATCTTCGTGCTGAAGTGAAAACAGGGAGGAAATATCCCAGTTTCAAAATAATAATAATAATAATAAACTTCATTTATATATAAAATACAGGTACAAGGTGCTTCACAAGGTAGAAGAAGATCACACAGCATCAGATACAGATACAGATATTAAAGTGTTACAGACGTGAAGAGAGTAAATACAAGGAGGAACCTGGAACCTGGAGCACATCTATGTGTCTTTAAGAGAGATTTAAAAGAGGATGAGGAGTTTGGGTTGTTCCACAGAGAGGGGGCGCTCTAACAGAAAAGGCCTGGTAACCTCTGTTAAGTTATGATTATTATAAAAGATCTGAAACGTACTCTGGTGCAGTGATGGTGTTAATAACATCAGCATCATGTTGCTGAATGAATGAAGTCTCAGTGTAAATATCCCTCTGACAGATCGACGTGGGCCTGATGGTGGGAAACAGCCAGGTGGTGTTTGAGAAGGCCGAGAATTCTTCCCTCACACTCGTCGGTAGGTTTCCTCTTGAATAACTGAATCACAGCTGAACACAGTCAGAACATCTGTATTTTCCTTTAGCAGCAGTTTTACATGATTCATTAATCACCTAACTGCTGATTGAGCAGAGTCTTCAGGTGACTGTCCACAAGATGGCAGTAAAACAACATCACAGTTATATCTCAGAGAGAGCGAGAGAGAGAGCAAAATATAAAGTGTAACTTTCCTTCTATGACAAACACATATATCTAAATAAAACCCCTGAACACAGACATTATATATATGTACATTATAATATACTTTGTATTTCCCACATAACTTGTTCACATCCTCACAGGAAAGGCAAAGACCAAGGAGGCTCGACAGACGATCATCAACCCCGAGTGGAACTTTGAGAAGATGGGAATCGGAGGTCTGGACCGGGAGTTCTCCGACATCTTCCGCAGAGCCTTCGCCTCCCGAGTCTTCCCTCCAGACATCGTGGAGCAGATGGGTGAGAAACACACTCACCTTTATGTGTTTTTAATAAGGTTCCTGTCCAATTAGGAAATTAACTGTCTAAATATTTAATAATAATAAAAATGGGGAAACAGGGTCAATCACAGGGTTAGGTTCACCTGACATCTTTTCCTCTTTCCATCTCTTCTTTGTCGACTCACTTCTTCCCTCTCTCTCTCTCCTCCCTCTCTCCCTTCCTTCGCTGCAGGGTGTAAGCACGTGAAGGGCATCATGCTGTTCGGCCCTCCAGGCTGCGGTAAAACACTGATGGCCCGGCAGATCGGCAAGATGCTCAACGCCCGAGAGCCGAAGGTCGTCAACGGCCCAGAGATCCTCAACAAGTACGTGGGAGAGTCTGAGGCCAACATCCGCAAACTGTTCGCTGAGGCAGAGGACGAGCAGAAGAGGGTGAGAGCCGCTCCGTGCACCTCCGTGTACGTACGACTAACAGAACCTGAAGTTAACAGTTACAAACCCCACCTCTCTCCAGCTGGGAGCCAACAGCGGCCTCCACATCATCATCTTCGACGAGCTGGACGCCATCTGCAAGCAGAGAGGCACGGGCGCCAGCAGCACGGGCGTGCACGACACCGTGGTCAACCAGCTTCTGTCTAAGATCGACGGCGTGGAGCAGCTCAACAACATCCTGGTCATTGGTGCGTAGCTGCAGATTTATCCTGTGCACACGAGCAGGGACCTGGTTCGAATCCCAGAGATGTTTTTTAATAATAAAATATGACAAATGTCTCCAAAAAGTGCAGTTTTAACTTCATATATTGAGGTATACTCCATAACCCCCCTCCTCCTCTGTCCAGGTATGACCAACAGACCCGACCTGATCGACGACGCTCTGATGAGGCCCGGCAGGTTCGAGGTCAAGATGGAAATCAGTGAGTATATTAAATAAAGCTCCCTCTTGTTCTTCAGGCAGCGGATCTCTCTCCTCAGGTTTTACATGTTGTTTCTTCCTCCCTCCTCATCACTCGTTCCCTTCCTCTGACCTCCAGGTCTGCCCGATGAGAAGGGGCGGGTCCAGATCCTGACCATTCACACCAACAAGATGCGAGGCTTCAATCTTCTGGCCAATGACGTCGACATCAAGGAACTGGCGGCTGAGACCAAGAATTACAGCGGAGCAGAACTGGAGGGTCTGGTCCGGGCGGCTCAGTCCACCGCCATGAACCGGCACATCAAGGTCTCTCCTTTAAACACACTCAGATGCTGACATGAGATAATGATGTGATGTAACTTTACCTATTTTATTCTCATTTCTATTGACATAAGTTTACACTTGTACTTTTATTTTATCTTCACTTCACTTATATTTTAGACTTAATTGTTTATTTATTCTTTCAACTATATATTGTTCTGTTCTGTAATCTGGGAACAAGCTGGCACAAGAATTTCCTTCGGGATTAATAAAGTCTTATCTTGTTTTATCTGAAAGCACAATAAAAAACCAGTGTAATGTAAATCAATGTGAAGTCGTCATGTTAACAAATCGACTCCTAACTTGGTCGAAGTGTGTTTGCACCGAGCTCAGAGACGGTTGATGAACTGTTCCTGTGTCTGTTCCTCCTCAGGCCACATCCACAGTGGAGGTGAACATGGAGCAAGCAGAGAAGCTGAAGGTCACCAGATCCGACTTCTTCGGATCCCTCAACATCGACATCAAACCCGTACGAACCAGCCGACGACCTGCAGGATTCAGGCCGACGCTCCCTGAACACCTCCTCATGCTGTGGTTCTGTTTCCTCAGGCCTTCGGTACCAACACGGAGGATTACTCCAGCTACATCATGAACGGCATCATCAAGTGGGGCGACCCGGTCACTCACGTTCTGGAGGACGGGGAGCTGCTGGTGCAGCAGACCAAGAACAGTGATCGCACACCACTGGTGGCTGTGTTAGTGGAGGGTGAGACTCACAATCTGCTGAATCTATCAATTCACCTGAACAAGGGTTTTATTGTGAAAGGACGCAGGAGCAGAGGATTCACAGCTTCCTGTAGAGTCCTGACCTGAGTGCAGAGACCTCATGTAGCAGCTCTGCAGACACACAACCTGTGCGTTACACAAACACACACACACAGTAAACTGTTCCCCTCCTCTGCTCTCGACACTCAGGCCCCCCCCACAGTGGAAAGACGGCCCTGGCAGCTAAGATTGCAGAGGATTCTCAGTTCCCCTTCATTAAGATGTGCTCTCCAGACAAGATGATTGGACACTCGGAGATCTCCAAGTGCCAGGCAATCAAAAAGGTAAGAGCTGTTTCTAATCGCAGCTTCACCACACGTTCACACTTAAACCACGATTTCATCTGTTTGATTCCATCGCTCTGTCCCTCCTCCCTGTCCTCATCCCTCTGTCCCTCCTCCCTGTCCTCCTCATCCCTCCCTCGCTCTGTCCCTCTGTCCCTACGACCACTCCCTCCTCATCCCTCCCTCGCTCCGTCCCTCTGTCCCTCCTCCCTGTCCTCCTCATCCCTCCCTCGCTCTGTCCCTCTGTCCCTTCGACCACTCCCTCCTCATCCCTCCCTCGCTCCGTCCCTCTGTCCCTCCTCCCTGTCCTCCTCATCCCTCCCTCGCTCTGTCCCTCTGTCCCTCCTCCCTGTCCTCCTCATCCCTCCCTCGCTCCGTCCCTCTGTCCCTTCGACCACTCCCTCCTCATCCCTCCCTCGCTCCGTCCCTCTGTCCCTTCGACCACTCCCTCCTCATCCCTCCCTCGCTCTGTCCCTCTGTCCCTTCGACCACTCCCTCCTCATCCCTCCCTCGCTCCGTCCCTCTGTCCCTCCTCCCTGTCCTCCTCATGCCTCCCTCGCTCTGTCCCTCTGTCCCTCCTCCCTGTCCTCCTCATCCCTCCCTCGCTCTGTCCCTCTGTCCCTTCGACCACTCCCTCCTCATCCCTCCTTCGCTCCGTCCCTCTGTCCCTCCTCCCTGTCCTCATCCCTCCCTCGCTCCCTCCCTCGCTCCGTCCCTCTGTCCCTTCGACCACTCCCTCCTCATCCCTCCTTCGCTCCGTCCCTCTGTCCCTCCTCCCTGTCCTCCTCATCCCTCCCTCGCTCTGTCCCTCTGTCCCTCCTCCCTCCCTCGCTCTGTCCCTCTGTCCCTTCGACCACTCCCTCCTCATCCCTCCCTCGCTCCGTCCCTCTGTCCCTCCTCCCTGTCCTCCTCATCCCTCCCTCGCTCTGTCCCTCTGTCCCTCCTCCCTGTCCTCCTCATCCCTCCCTCGCTCTGTCCCTCTGTCCCTTCGACCACTCCCTCCTCATCCCTCCCTCGCTCTGTCCCTCTGTCCCTCCTCCCTGTCCTCCTCATCCCTCCCTCGCTCCGTCCCTCTGTCCCTCCTCCCTGTCCTCCTCATCCCTCCCTCGCTCCGTCCCTCTGTCCCTCCTCCCTGTCCTCCTCATCCCTCCCTCGCTCTGTCCCTCTGTCCCTTCGACCACTCCCTCCTCATCCCTCCTTCGCTCCGTCCCTCTGTCCCTCCTCCCTGTCCTCATCCCTCCCTCGCTCCCTCCCTCGCTCCGTCCCTCTGTCCCTTCGACCACTCCCTCCTCATCCCTCCCTCCCTCTGTCCCTTCGACCACTCCCTCCTCATCCCTCCCTCGCTCTGTCCCTCTGTCCCTTCGACCACTCCCTCCTCATCCCTCCCTCGCTCCGTCCCTCTGTCCCTTCGACCACTCTCTCCTCATCCCTCCCTCGCTCCGTCCCTCTGTCCCTTTGACCACTCCCTCCTCATCCCTCCCTCGCTCCGTCCCTCTGTCCCTTCGGCCACTCCCTCCTCATCCCTCCCTCGCTCTGTCCCTCTGTCCCTTCGACCACTCCCTCCTCATCCCTCCTTCGCTCCGTCCCTCTGTCCCTCCTCCCTGTCCTCATCCCTCCCTCGCTCCCTCCCTCGCTCCGTCCCTCTGTCCCTTCGACCACTCCCTCCTCATCCCTCCTTCGCTCCGTCCCTCTGTCCCTCCTCCCTGTCCTCCTCATCCCTCCCTCGCTCTGTCCCTCTGTCCCTCCTCCCTCCCTCGCTCTGTCCCTCTGTCCCTTCGACCACTCCCTCCTCATCCCTCCCTCGCTCCGTCCCTCTGTCCCTCCTCCCTGTCCTCCTCATCCCTCCCTCGCTCTGTCCCTCTGTCCCTCCTCCCTGTCCTCCTCATCCCTCCCTCGCTCTGTCCCTCTGTCCCTTCGACCACTCCCTCCTCATCCCTCCCTCGCTCTGTCCCTCTGTCCCTCCTCCCTGTCCTCCTCATCCCTCCCTCGCTCCGTCCCTCTGTCCCTCCTCCCTGTCCTCCTCATCCCTCCCTCGCTCCGTCCCTCTGTCCCTCCTCCCTGTCCTCCTCATCCCTCCCTCGCTCTGTCCCTCTGTCCCTTCGACCACTCCCTCCTCATCCCTCCTTCGCTCCGTCCCTCTGTCCCTCCTCCCTGTCCTCATCCCTCCCTCGCTCCCTCCCTCGCTCCGTCCCTCTGTCCCTTCGACCACTCCCTCCTCATCCCTCCCTCGCTCTGTCCCTCTGTCCCTTCGACCACTCCCTCCTCATCCCTCCCTCGCTCCGTCCCTCTGTCCCTTCGACCACTCTCTCCTCATCCCTCCCTCGCTCCGTCCCTCTGTCCCTTTGACCACTCCCTCCTCATCCCTCCCTCGCTCCGTCCCTCTGTCCCTTCGGCCACTCCCTCCTCATCCCTCCTTCGCTCCGTCCCTCTGTCCCTCCTCCCTGTCCTCATCCCTCCCTCGCTCCGTCCCTCGCTCCGTCCCTCCGTCTGTTTCAGGTCTTTGAGGATGCTTACAAGTCCCAGCTCAGCTGTGTGGTGGTGGACGATATCGAGCGTCTGCTGGACTACGTCCCCATCGGCCCTCGTTTCTCTAACTTGGTCCTCCAGGCTCTGCTGGTGCTCCTGAAGAAAGCTCCACCCAAGGTCAGAGTTCATCAGCGTCCTGTCTTCATGTTGTTTCTATACGAATCCTGTGGAAGGACCTGAACCTGAGTTACTCCTCTTTCCTTCTCACCTCATCCTTCCACATGTGTCATGTATTTTTCCTGCTGACTAACAAACAGACAAACAGCAGAGGAGGTGATGAAGGCCTCGTCCTTCATATCTCTGTCTCATTCAGAATTTTTCCTTTTAGATTAGATCAACAGAGGCGAGAAGAGTAAATGTCGTGTGTGTGCTGTGGTGGAATCGCTCACGAGTATTTACCCACATTACATTTCCGAACAGACAATTAACCTCGTGACTTCCTCGTGTGCACAGGGTCGGAAACTGCTCATCATCGGCACCACCAGCAGGAAGGACGTGCTGCAGGAGATGGAGATGCTGGACGCCTTCAGCACCACCATCCACATCCCGAACATCTCCACCGGGGAGCAGCTCGTCGACGCTCTAGAGGTGAAGTGTGAACGCGCACGTGCACAAACTCTTAATGTGGCACAACACAAGCGCATTAGAATGTTTGAAGGCAAAGATGCTCACAGTCGTGCACAAGGACGAGTAGAGAGATTCAATTAAATACAGCCTTCCACCGTTCTCAAGAGAGCACACACACACACACACACACACACACACACACACACACACACACACACACACACACACACACACACACACACACACAGATGTACACACAGCCTTGAAAATCCTTAATGAATGAAAAACTATATTCACCAAAGCTGCAGAGACGATGTTAAGTGGCTGACAGATAAGCGAGAGGCTGTTTTCTTCTTCCTCTTCACGTCGGGTCTTGGCTGCAGATTTTTTTTAAACTTCTCTAACAGATCCGTTGTTTTTTTTTTCCTGCAGCTGCTCGGGAACTTCTCGGATAAAGAGCGAGCCAACATCGCTCAGCAGCTCAAAGGGAAGCGCGTGTGGATCGGCATCAAGAAGCTTCTCGTGCTCATCGAGATGTCCCTGCAGGTCTGTGCCCCCCCTTTGTTCAGATGTTCTTGAATAACCCCCCCCCACGAAGCTGTGGAGGTCCTTGTGCAGTTTGCATGATCTCCTCGTGTCTGCGTGTGTTTTCTCCGGCTTCCTCCCAAAGTCCAAACATGCAGATTAGGTTCGGTTGGAGACTTTAAGAACGAGTGGAATCATTTTACTGCTCCGGACTTTTCATGAAATTATCTTTAGTCTCGTACGTTAAAGATCAAAATGTATTTCTACGGTTTCTTCTCGTGCGATCGTCATTTACGTTTCACTTTTGTTGCTGAAACCGACTCGAGCAGCAGAAGTTGAAGCTGCACATTCTGGGATGTTGAACTGTCTTCGTACGACAGACCCGTGGAGATCTGAGCTCAGCACACAGGGGAAAACCAGTTGAACTGACTGAAACGTGGACGTGCATGTGCAGAAAGCAGGAGTTCAGTGTGTGTGTGTGTGTGTGTGTGTGTGTGTGTGTGTGTGTGTGTTTAACGTTTGAGAAGAGAAGTCCGACTGGTTGATGAAGCTGGTTTTGATCATGTCACTGGACATCAGAGGAGAATGAGACTTCAGACAGCGGAGCTTCACTGGCTCCAGTTGCTGGGAGATTTCTGACGCGTCGACACCACAATGACCCCTTGTACGACTGTTTGTTTGTGCTCTTGACAAACTGTTCGATCCCTCCCTCTCTTCTGTTCTAGATGGACGAGGATTACAGAGTGACCAAGTTCTTGTCTCTGCTCAGAGACGAGGGGGCGTGAGTACAACCGCTCGGCACAGATTCATCTTTCCACTTCATCGCTTTAAAAAGACATTTACTCTCATCATTTTCCCTTTTTATGTTTAATCCTGCCAGCTTCTTTTTTTAGACCTTTACATGTCAGTATATCGTAATTCCTATAGACGCCATTGACAGAGTGTGTAAATGGAACAAGGCTCAGTAATGACACAGAAGAAAACGTATTGATTTCCCAGGCTCTGCTCTTGTGTTTCCACAGAGCGGGTGTTTTCACTCTCAGTCCCTGAACTCTTCTCATTAAACCTCTGACCTTAACGACTTTATTTTACCATCACCAGGTTGAATGAAGGAGATCAAATCAGAATTTAACACGTCCGTCGCTTTCCCCCGTGCACCGGTAAGATCAACGACACAGCGCCGAGCCTCGAGCCCGACGGGTAAAGCTGCTCTTACACTGTGCGACCTCAGAAATGTGATTCAGCCTCACGCTGCTCCAGAAAGACAAAGTTCATTTCTGTCAAAGAAGAAGTTATTGTCCGACAAAGCTAACGAGGGAGAAACGTGCCGCCTTGACCATATCTGTCATTTTATAATAATAAACTGTATTTGTACAGCACCTTTCATACCAGAAATGCAGCTTTACATAGAATATAAATCAGATGTAGTTAAAAATAAGAAGAGAGCAGATTTTAAGAAACATAAGAACATGTTAAAATTAGATTTCTGGAGACGTCGGCATCTAAACACTCAGGCCGACCAGGAATTGACTTCTATAAAGTAAATGGATCTTTATCTCCTGTGCTGTAAGAACCATCCTCCAGCCATAAATTACATTTCTCACTATTGTGTTTTGGCCATTTTGTGCAGACACAGTGAGGCAGAATGTGCTGAGTTTGGGGGAATCGACTCGTGACGCTGCCTCAGCTGCACGAGACCCTGATGACATTTCTGACATCTCAGAAATCCAGTCGGAAGCATCTGATCCTTCTGTTCGCTGTACGACAATTAATGCTCCACAAAGCCGGAAATCTGTCCGACTCTAAAATGTGAAGCGCGACTCAGAAAATCGCTGAACTCGCACAGTGTGTGTGACGCTAGAAGAACAAAGTCTGTAGCTTCCCACTCAGTAGATCAGAAGTTTCCCTGTAGGATTCTGATTTGAGTAACAGCTTCAAATAACCAGGTGTTGTGTTTTAGTGTAATTAGTATAATTTAAATGTGAAATTCATTTTAGTGAATGTTATTGATTTTAATATTTGACTACATCCTTCCATCTTCACGTCCAAGAGCAGAAGTGATTCTTACTTTTAAATTTGAGGTTTTGTATCTTCTATAATTTAAATCTGCCTCTAAAGTCACCATCATCCTTCATTATCTTGTCACTTCATTTCATTTGTCACTGCCGTGCAAGCACCTTCATCTTTATTTGAATGGTTCTTTGTATTAATGTTGTATATTTATTTGGTTTGGTTGCACACTTTAGCTCTTATAGCCTGAATGTAGCTGCAGCACTGGTCCTTAGGTTTAAGTTTAACAAGTTGCTTTCACACTTAAAAACCATCCATTGCTCCAAAGTCGTTCTCCTGCAGGAGATGACGTGTTCCTACATGTAGCTGGAACTTGGCTGAATAACAATATTAATGAGTGTAGTAGATAATATGACATTTAGTCGGCAAAGAGCATCTGACCAGATCATTATAATGATGTTTAATAAAGGTATTAGTGGAAAGATTTATCACAAAACTAACAGTTTACATTCAAATCCAAACACTGTGCTGATAAAATCTGACTAAAGCAGGTCAGATATTTTCCCCTCAGTCTAAAATCAATGATTTCTCTTAACTCTGAGTCTTAAACCTAGAGCAGCGCTGCCACCGGAGAGAGACACACGAGGACAAGAGACACAGAGCTGAGCTGCAGAGACGCCTGCACACACTGCTCGACACTTTGAGTTGAGTGGTTTGAATTTATGTTTGTTCCTGTTAAACACAAAATAAAACTATGATAACAAGCGATTGGTTTGTCTCTGGTTGTTCAGCTCCGCTCTGTCCACGTGTCTCTGTCCACGTGTCTCTCTTCTTCTTCGTTTGTCTCCCATGTGTTTCTCTCTGAAGCCAGGGAGAGTTAATTGTCTAACTAACCTCAGCTGTGCCAGTCCCCCCCCCGTCCACCAGCTCATTGACACTGGGATTTAGATCCTGCACTTTACTGGTTGTTGTTTTCTTAATTAGTACGTCTACCCACCGGATACTAAAATACATGTTGTCCTCTTTCTAGTGGCCGCAATTTCTACGAGTAGAAGAAGGAAACAAGCATCTTGCCATCAACAAGCCAATCCATGGGACACAACGAGGAAGAGGAGGAGGAGAAGAGATCTTCCTCCTGTCTACTCACCCACTGATCCGTCTGAATACAGTCCAAGTCTATGAGAGACAGCAGTCCTCTTTATCTCCGCATGTTTCCACAGCCAGACTCACCTCCCTCCTCCTCCTCCTCCTCCTCATCTTCGTCATCCAACGCTGACAACACACACAGCAAACCACTGGAAGTCGTACACTGTTATAAACCTGTCATCTGTAAAGAAGTTGCAATAGATGATTGTAAAAAGTGCTGTTTTGTGCATCAAGCATTAAGAAGTTGTGTGTTTTTTAGCCGTAGTGTTTGATGTATTTGTTGCATATCTCTTGTTTAGCTGATGTAGTTGTTGTTTCCTCACACACGAGAGCAGTATAAACACATCCCAATCCTGAAGTCAATACTACGACGACCAGGGGCTTTTAGTGAAAGTGTAGTGGCTGTAAAAAGACGCCGTCCATGTGTAAATGTTTCCTTTAATTATACAGTATGTCCACGTTCTGTAAATAGTATATATAGACAAAAGGTATATCTTAAAAACGATATAAATGACGTCTCCGGTTTATTTGGTACTTTATCAGTATATGATTCTTCTTCCCTGCTGCTCCAGAGATGTTTGACTGTGATAGTGACAGTGATTATTGGGTAGTGGGTCTGTCTGTGTGCGTTGTGTTGCGTACAGTTCAGTTCAGTCCGAGTGTAGCTGCGGCGTCATCAGTGTTACAAAAGACGACAAAACTAATAAAAAAAACTCAGCACTTTTAACTTCCACTCAACAAAAACCTTTAGTACTTATCTCATCTGTTACTTGTGGGAATTGGAGCTTGTGTCCACTCGTGTGCATGTGTGAGGAACTGCTGCATGTGTGTGTGTGTGTGTGTGCGTGTGTGTGTGCGTGTGCATCTGAATCCAGGTTTTGACGGTTGATGGTTAATTTGTATTTTTTTCTCACGTCACGTGTTCAGTGCTTCTCGTCCACAGTTCTTGTTTCGGTCGTGTGTGTAAATATATGTCAATATGCAGATGTATTATTGCAATAAAAATAACACAGATGCACAAGAAAAAGACGCTTCCACCCTCTCGTCTGGTCTCATTCATCCCAGATCCGTGTGCAGCTTGGTGCACTTGGGGAATCTGAGCTCGATACCCACTCTCTCTCAGCTGTGTCTGATCTGGACCGACTCCTGAGGGGAGCGTCCGGCTCTGCAGCCGCTAAGTGCTGCACCATGTTCACCAGCTCCTCTCCGGCTGTGTGTGTCTGTGGTTTGGTGCTGGGCAGCTTGTGTGAAGTGGCTTTTTAGAGACTTCACAGAAAGTAAGTGCAGCTGAGAGCCAGGCTAATAGAGGGTGGGGGGGGGGTGAACTGTAAATAAAGATGGACGACACATCTCTCCTGCATTTAGGGTCACTGCAGTATAGCAATGAAGGGACGGAGCCGCGGAATCGAACTCCCGCTGATACATATACTCGACAGATCACCTGTCAATCATCACCCATTTGTATAGCATCAAATAACTAATTGATACCAAACTTACTGGAACAATCATCAGTTTCTAAAATGACAGAAAACATCTTTGAGAAAATTTAATTGACTTTCCATCCATGTCCCATCTGCCAACGTGGAGGAGGCAGGGACACTGACAGGGTTACTGACAGGGACACTGGCAGGGACACTGATAGGGTTACAGACAGGGTTACAGACAGGGTTACTGACAGGGACACTGACAGGGACACTGACAGGGTTACTGACAGGGTTACAGACAGGGACACTGACAGGGTTACTGACAGGGTTACTGACAGGGACACTGACAGGGTTACTGACAGGGACACTGACAGGGTTACAGACAGGGTTACTGACAGGGACACTGACAGGGTTACTGACAGGGTTACTGACAGGGACACTGACAGGGTTACAGACAGGGTTACTGACAGGGACACTGACAGGGTTACTGACAGGGTTACTGACAGGGACACTGACAGGGTTACTGACAGGGTTACTGACAGGGACACTGACAGGGTTACTGAGGGTTATTGACAGGGACACTGACAGGGTTACTGACAGGGTTACTGACAGGGTTACAGACACACAGATGCTGTGGCTTCACTTTGTGTGCGCTGCCATGTCGTCCATCTTTGTTTCAGTGTGTTGTGCTGATGTTGAACAGAATGAAGTTGTGAGCAGAACCACCTGTTAATGGATGAATCTGTGTCTAAAGAACCATTGAGTCAGTGAATCACAGGATCAACACACAGACAGACACACACTCACACAACTTAGAGTCTCCATCAAACACTGTCAGCGTTTGTTTGGACTGTGGCAGGAAGACGGAGAAAACCACACCGACACAAACTCCACATATACGACCACAACGTGATGATCCTGCTCTTGGACCTGGTTCATTGAGCAGCGACTCTGAGCTGTGTCCTCGTCTCCTGGTTCACCGGAGACGAGGACACAGCTCATGGTCTGTTTGTCTCTATGAACGTGATGATCCTGGGACTTTCAACATTTGAGTCTCTGATCTCAGACTGAAAAGTTCCAGAGAGGAGTCAGATCATTATAGATGTAGATGTTATATAGTTTCTCTCTTTTTTACTCTTCTTGGCTTTTATGTGTATTTAATCTATGTTTTTTTATCAGGACCCAGAGTCTGACTAATAAGAAGAGATATGTTTCTGAATGTTTCTGATTGTTACTGAATGTTATTGTTTCTGAATGTTTCTGAATGTTATTGTTTCTGAATGTTACTGAATGTTATTGTTTCTGAATGTTTCTGAATGTTACTGAATGTTATTGTTTCTGAATGTTTCTGAATGTTATTGTTTCTGAATGTTTCTGAATGTTATTGTTTCTGAATGCTTCTGAATGTAACTGAATGTTTCTGAATGTTTCTGAATGTAACTGAATGTTTCTGAATGTTTCTGAATGTTTCTGAATGTTTCTGAATGTTTCTGAATGTAACTGAATGTTTCTGAATGTTACTGTTTCTGAATGTTTCTGAATGTTTCTGAATGTTATTGTTTCTGAATGTTTCTGAATGTTTCTGAATGTTATTGTTTCTGAATGTTGCTGAATGTAACTGAATGTTTCTGAATGTTTCTGAATGTTCCTGAATGTAACTGAATGTTTCTGAATGTTACTGAATGTTTCTGAATGTTTCTGAATGTAACTGAATGTTTCTGAATGTTACTGAATGTTATTGTTTCTGAATGTTACTGAATGTTATTGTTTCTGAATGTTACTGAATGTTACTGTTTCTGAATGTTTCTGAATGTTTCTGAATGTTATTGTTTCTGAATGTTTCTGAATGTTTCTGAATGTTATTGTTTCTGAATGTTGCTGAATGTAACTGAATGTTTCTGAATGTTGCTGAATGTAACTGAATGTTTCTGAATGTAACTGAATGTAACTGAATGTTACTGTTTCTGAATGTAACTGAATGTTCCTGAATGTTTCTGAATGTTCCTGAATGTAACTGAATGTTTCTGAATGTTTCTCATGAAAACAAACGGTCCCTTTAATGATCGGTGATTATGCAACCCCACCCCCTCTGGGCGGGACAGTACCGCCTGTGGCCGGTGGAGGACGCTGCAGAGCCTGGTGGTGAATCATCCAAGCGGCGGCTCCGCGGCTCCTGACCCGCATTCACCCGCACTGTACCGGCAGGGGAGGAGCACCGAGCACCGGGAGCAGAACCAGCGAACTCTTCCCCCGCGCACCGTGTCCATGGCTCAGCGGACGGTCTCCGGCGGCGCCCCGGGCTCCGCTCACCTGACAGCGGACTGAGAGCAGGGCCGGCACCGGGAGGAGGAAGCCAGCGACGCCGCGGTAGAGACGGTAAAAACAGCCGGACTCCATTCGAGTCCTGCGCATTTGTTCCGCTGGGTTTTTCACGTGTTCGTCCCGCAGCTGCACGGTGTCGGCTCGGTTCTCGTGTGATCGTGTTTACGGTGTAAAACTGGGTCTTTCTCCGGGGGAGGGGAGGGAGGGAGATGGGGGAGGGGGGGGTCTGCTGGACGGGGACGGCGGTGCAAGGTGAGCGCTGTCCTCACGTCAACCCGCCGGCACCTATAGGTGACTGAGGGCAGGGAGACCCGCACCGCCGCCCCCCCTCCGGCGGGTCCTGCCTCCCGCCGGCCCCGCGGTGTGACCTACATGACGGCCATGTGCGTCCCGTCGCCCCGCTGCTCCCGCACGGCTCCAAAGTGCACGGGCAAAGTTGGAGCTGTGCGATGAGTGCAATCAGAAACCTGTTAACGCACGCACCCCGCGCCCTACATGGCCCCGTGCACGATGACACCCCGCGGGAGACACCGGGCTTTGTGCACGGATGCAGCAGCAGCAGCAGCTCGCGGGCTGCGTGTGCATGTACAGTATGTGTGGAACCTCCCAGTGTGTGTGATTTACTGCGCAGTCATTGTTCACATTCCTTTGCTGTGACATATCCAAGTGGGTCTTTGTGTGCACAAGTGTGTCCTGCAGACTGGGACCGTGCATGTGTTGCTGGGGCAGAATGTGGGTGCCCACCTATAGGAGGAGGCGTGGAGCGGGGTGTCATATCAGGCATTGAGTGGGTCTACGTACAGTATGTGTCAGCTGTGTGTGGAGAGGTTCAGGTTCAGGTAACTGTTCGATTCCAATCAGAGGTGAGGCGTGTGGAGCAGGGGTCAGGGGTCAGGGTGAGATAAAAGAAGTAGAATCTGATCTTTGAAGTGTTCACACATGCAGCACAACACGCTGAGGCCGCCACGCTTCGTCCTGTGGAAGAGACGGGACACTTCCCACAGGACGCCACTGAGTTCGGATTTTGTCTTTTTTGTCTAAAATCTTTAAACGTGGTCAAGAAATCCGTCGTGCGTGTGACGTGTTTCAGATCAAGACATCCAGAGAGCTACGCACAAGAAGTCCAACTCTCATGTAAACACAGCTGGAGTGTAAAGCTGGAGTGAAATAAAAGTTTCAGGAGCTCGGCCTGAATTTAAAGTAGTTTGAGATGTCCTGGGTTCCAGCTGTTGAGCAGGGGGGGTGCACATCAGATCAGCGTGAGGTATAAGAAGTAAAACACAACACGCTAACGGTAAAGGTTCCTCAGCCTTCAAGGCGTCGTATACTTCCACGCTTTTGTGAGACGTGACACCTCCGACACGCTGCTCTCGATTAGCTGAAGACATCCAGAGGAAAGCTCTCAGGTAAACACAGCTGGGTGTGGAACTGGAATCTCCAGTGCAGGAGCCCGCTCTGCGTTCCAGTTGCACAGGGAGCCCTCTCTCGGCGCTCTCCTGGTTTCCCCTAGTAACCCAGTTATTATCCCGCTCGCCTGGTCAGGAGCGTTTCATTAGTTTCCAGCTCCTTCCCAAAGGTTGAGTGTGTGTCTGTGTGAGCGCTTCCTACAGACGTGTGTTCTTGGAAGTGGGGGGGTTTGTGTGTGTGGGCATTGTTCTCTTCAGACAGCGTTAGACGCGAGGACACAACATGGACATCCCATTAAAACACACCTATTAGTAAATCGTATGAAGCCAAGTAAACGGTAAAAATGAAATTACTCTTCCTCTTGAAGAAAATACTCTGAAAATGATGCTGGGGTGAATCCAAGTAAAAAAATATATGTATGTATGTGTAAATGTGTACGTGTACATACATACGAAGCCATAATCTCAGCCAGCAGCCAGACGTGACCTCTTTTGACGTCTATATCCCTAACGCCCCCCCCCCCACTCCCATAGCTCAGTGCTAGGAGGCAGTGCCCTGGTTTTCCGAGGTAGGCTGAGGCTTAATGTATAGTGCGAGGGGAGGGGTGAGGGGGAGAGACAGCCCAACCCCCCGTCTCTCTCCCTCTCCTTTCTCAGTCTGAGGGAAATGGGTTACATAACATACATAATAGGGCGTATGGCGGCGGTCCCTGAGGTCCCACGGCCTGCTGACGTCACACGGAACTAGACAGAGGCGAGGGAGGGGCTTAGACTCACACATGTATGTGCATGCAGCGGGTTCTGAGGAGAATTAACCCTTCAGCACGCCGTCACCGGGAGAGAGACGTTTCCCCACAACCGTCCAAACCCCCGGTAACTGAATCTACAGAGATGGAGAGAGAGAGGAAACCGCAGAGAGGATGAAACCAGTCACAGTTCAGCTGCTTTGACGTCTAATAATGTATATAACACATTTATATAATCTAAGTTGCACTTAACCGTTAAGCTGCTGATTATTTCACCATTGATTTTCTGACCAACAGTCCAATAACCTATAATTAGGTATTTTAGTATAAAGGTATTTTAGGTACTTTGTTATAAATCACTAAAAAAATGTATTGGAGAATAAATGAAGGTGCAGCAATTCAGTATCCTACAGATCCTATAAAGCACTTAATTGGTTAATTGATGAATCGACCTCACACCTTCTATTCGTCAACACTCTAATTAATTCAATGCTACATTTAAGTTCAGTCATTATAACGGAAAATAGAAAAGAGAGTTTGTGCCATTACAATATTTGTATAGAGTTGAATTTAAGACAGTTTGATCAAACATTTAGAAGCTTTATAAACCAGGGATCGTTTTGTTTTGATTATTTTTATTTCCCCGTATCGGACTGACTGATGGATGCTGATCTCAGCAGTTTGTCTACAAATTAAAAGCACATTAGTTTTTTTTTGCTGCAATATACTTCATATCGAGCTGAATTACAGAACGTTTAGTTTGAAAAGTTGTGAACTTGGTTCTGCAGATTGTGTGTCGGTTGTTTAACAGAAGAACTTCAGTTTCATTTAAAGAAAAACAGTGACTATAAAATCATCAGTGCCGATAAACCAGTTTGGATGAACACAAAGTTTTCTAACTGTCGATTGTCAGAACGTCTCCGATGTTTGAAGTGTAATTTGTTCCTGAACATCAGGTGCAACAAAAACAAACAGACGTCAAACACAGTGTGTCAGTGCAGATACTTCACTTCCGTGTAGTACACAGTGTACAGTGTGTACTCAAGGGTGTGGTGCATGAATTTCAACTGGGAGTTGTCTCACTAGAATGATGATGATGATGATGATGATGATGACCCCAACTTTTGTACTGTGTTCCTCTTCCGCCATTTTCACTCGTTAGAAAACATGTTGCCGGTCCCCCCCCCCACCGCTACGTAGCCAAGATGGCGACCGTTGAGGGCGAGGAGCGTCCATTTCTTTACACACAACCTTGTGTCTGTTATGAGGACAACATGCGGGTACTCACAGTTCACTGCATGTTGACTTCTTCAGGTGTGAGTATGAAGTACACGGTCCTGTACTGCTGTGGTGGTCCAATCCACCACAGTAAGTGAAATCATATGTTGGGATTTCCCGTGAGTGGGGGGGGGGGGGGCTTTAAACTGACCTTTTCACATAGCGAACATTTTGCCATGTGAGCGCAGTGTGATTTATAATGGTAAAGATGGCTGCATACCATTTAGTTCTGCTGGTTTCGGGCCTTTACATTGTCCGTGGTGGCTCGGTGGATCAGGGGGACGACGTCCTGGAGCCATCAGAGGTCCTCACAGGACATCCCACCATGATGTGTTCAGTCACATGTGTCTCTACTACTAAATATCTGCTGTGAAAAGGTTTACACTCGGTCTTTCAGTGGATTTTTCTGTTGAAACCTTGAGTTTTATTCATTTCCCTCCCACACACTCTTCTTCTTTCTGTGCTGGAGGAAACGTGCACGATTGCACTGAAATGCTCATTTCAGGGAATTTGCCTTTTTGTCAGTTTCCAAATTTGCACAAGCTGCCTCTGAAATTAAAAAAGAGGCGTTAATTAGCGGCTGCACCAATCTGCCCACATCACTGTCGGTGAAGTTCTCCGCCAAATTGAAAACGTGCGTGCTGATTAAACGGCGAACTCGGTAAACCTGCTCTGGTTTGTCCGTGTTGTCGATGCTCATCCAATTACCAGAAGACTCACATCCAGCTGCAGCAGAAAATACATAATGTCAAACAAAATCTAAATGGCTCTCCGAATGTAAAGGAAGCCGTAAATAGCATTTAAAGTTTAGCACTTTAAATTAGATCTCTGTAATTAAGTTAGGATTATATGCATTAGACTGAGACGCCGCCGGCAGAAGGGTGAAGTGGTTAAACACACACAGCTCCTCTGTCGGAGGGAGTTTGTTCTCCCTGCGCCTCCCACACTCGATGCAGGTAAATGGTTCTCTGTCCGTCCATCTGTCCGTCCATCTGTCTCCTCCTCGTCTGTCTCAGCATGAGAGACAATACGTCTTCATCACTCTCATTGTGTCCAGTGGCTTTGTTCTCTCTGTACTTCAGGTGTAACTCATCTAGCTGCTTCTCAGGCTTTAAGAAACACTCTGTCCTCTTTAAACACCTGTGGGCGGGAGGACGTGCAGCCAGTGACTCAGAGGATGTACAGTAGATTTACTCTGTACATACTGATACAGGAGTATTTTATCATAACAGTATAACATGTCAGTAGGAATGTTCATGTTTAACCATTAACCAACAAGTAGATAGATCGATTAACAGTTGCACAGTAAAAACAGACAGGTCCAATACACTGTCGGTCGCCTCAGTCTAATTAATGAGGTAATAAATGGGAAACACGGATTTCTTCATTGCATTTTGAATAAACCAACATCAGGACATATGACAACCTGGATGATTCATTGTTCTGCCTCTAACTTTCCCAACTGATCAAACAGGTATAAACCATAATGCGTAGTTTTAAATAGATTCTCCTTGTTAATGTTTTGCTCTTGTGACACCGCTGTACCGGCTTATCTGCGTCTTGTCACACTAACAAAATGATATATATCTTTGGATTTTGGACTTTTGTTCGGACAAAAGAAGACATTTGAAGACATTGACCTAGTCTGTTGTAAACTGTTAAGAAACCAAGACACCGAAGAGCCACGGCTGTTAGAGCGAGAGCCGTCCCCACCTGGTGGATGAACGCCGTGTACACAACGCCCGACTGACTACAACATCAATCATGCAGCAATATAAAACATAGCTCTTAAATGTTCTCACACACACATACACAGGGTATTACAGAAGAGCCTCAGGGTTCCTGCTTGATACCAGCTTCTTTGGAATGTCCTGTTCCTTTCCTGTGTTTAATGCAGCCTCTATTCAGTTATTGTCCAACACATGCGTCTCCCACGCAGAGAATGAAACATGTATCAGTCCATCGAGGACAGTTCTCCTTCCATCTGGCAGGAAATAACTTATAAATGTCTTAAATCAGGGTTGAGACTCACCAAATCTCCTGACATGTACTTTTAGGGCCGTGACATGCTGCTGTAATTGCTTTTCAGTCTCAGTATCATAACACGTTGTGTCTCATGTGTGATTTAGAGGAAGATGTACTAAAAACAGGATGGTTAAGAGTTGGAGTCGCGCGTAGGAACGAATTTATGTATGTTTCTTTACTTCTTTAGTGCAAATGCATTTTGTTTATGGATAAACCGAACATATGGAGGGATTCCAGTGTAGCCACAGAAAAACAATAAGTGCTTAGCTCACATTCCTCCAGTAAACAGGACAAAGTGGAACAGTCTCCTTGAGAAGGGAGCAGGATGGTTCTCCTGCCCCAGAGGCTTGACACGACGTCCGAGCTCGGTCCAGTCTGTGAAGCTGTGAATGATTCCGATGTTTTACACATGATTTGTAGTTTTATTGATTCCAATTCGTTTCATAATGATGACTTTCACTCACCCGAAATAACACACAAGGTCTCTAAGGTGTTTTACGCTGTTCTTTCACTGTAGATCTCTGTGCTGCGCTCTTTGTCTCTCTCCTCTTCAGTGTGCTATTAAAACATCCATAAAGTTCCCCTGCCCTCTCGTCACAGCTTCGCCTGTAGGTCTGTGTGAGTGATGACAGTTGCTCTGCTGCTTGGTTTCCTGTCGGCAGGTTTGTTGTTTTGGCGAGTTCGGTTTCTATCTCTTTTAACCTTCTCGCCCTGACCGCCACGAGCACTTCATCAGCCGCACCACAGTATTCATCAATTCATCAAATCAAGAGAGATTTTAATGTACCGAGCCTCACGATGCTGCTTTTTCTAAATAAACCAATAAAAACCACGTAAGGATAATCTTTGTAGTTTGAGTAAAGTGTAGTTTAATATTGTAATAAAAAGATATAACCATATTAATACAGGATGTGTTTAAATGAATCTGGAGGCTCTCGACAGTATAATGGCGCCCACTGTCCACCAGTTTAATTCATTTGGAATCATGTGTCTGGCAAATCTAATATTCAATCTATTTTAGCTCTGTAGGGAAATACCTGCTTCTGTAGCTGCTAAATGCTCGACTATGTTCCCCAGCTGTTTGGTGCTGGGGGGGGGCAGCGTTCACTGGGTTTATCTGAGCTCGTGGTCGATGAGACTTGACGGACTTGACCGAAATGAGACGGTCCATTTCCATGAACGGGGGTCATCAACTCGTCCTGCCCTTATTGCCGTTGCCTAGCAACAGAGCTGAAGTTGGGCACGACGAGAAAGTTCTAATGCCCCATTGGCTGTTCAGTCGAGTTGAAGCGTGGAACTGAAGCATTGGACGTCTCGTCGCTTAACGGCACCATTACCTCTTTGAGTTGGTCACTAACGTGCAATGAATCCTGCTCAGAAGAAAATCCAGTGTTATTGTTTGATTTATTAATAACTTGTTACTGTATTGATTTGATTTGCTTGTGATAGCTGGATCGTGTTCATGCTCATACAGTGCAGTGATGCTACGCTCTGCTCCTCCCTCCATCCCCGGCTCTGGTGCTGTGAAGTCTTTCTAACTTCCAGGAGCATCCCTCAGGAGCCTCGCATTGTTTGAGCGGATAAGAGGAAAGACAAAAAAAAAAAAGCTGCTTCAGTGAGATGAGAGAAAGACTTTATAACAATCTCCCACCCTCCAGGGAGGATTCTCTCTCACACACATGTACTCTGTGCAGCACACACACATGTACTCTGTGCACCGTGCAGCACACACACACACACATGTACTCTGTGCACCGTGCAGCACACACACACATGTACTCTGTGCACCGTGCAGCACACACACATGTACTCTGTGCACCGTGCAGCACACACACACACATGTACTCTGTGCACCGTGCAGCACACACACATGTACTCTGTGCACCGTGCAGCACACACACACATGTACTCTGTGCACCGTGCAGCACACACACACATGTACTCTGTGCAGCACACACACACACACATGTACTCTGTCCTACGGAGAAAGGAACCAAGGCGTCAGGAGTGGCCACAACAGGAAGTGGTCCAGGGATTACATTAAAAGGACGGACTCCCTGCTCAGGATGAACTGCCGCAGAGAGGTCGAGCCCTTTGCTGCTCCCCTCGGGGGGGCTTCGTCAATCTCGTACAGTAAAGCTCACGCGGTGACTTTTAAAAGAATATTTTTCTGGCATCTTGCTGTTCTCAACATCCGAGCGAGATGGGGGAGATAGGGGGGAGAGGGACGGGACGCTGCCGAGGGAATCAAGATCACGAAAGACAGAAGGAGGCTGGAATAAAGGGAGGCGCAGTAAAGGTCATGTTCCAGACGTGGGTCCACAGAGCTGGAAGCAGTTGTTGAGCCCCCCCCCCCCTCCTGGAAGCCTCCAACAGAGAGGACCTGCACTGAGCTCCATCTAATGAATTTCATCAGCTGCACATTAGCATCGCTCTTATTGTTTTTCTTTATTTTTCCTGATCAGATAACCCCTGAACATTACATGGTCAGCTCGTCCTCTGCCAATGGACGATAGGGTTTATTCAGCAGGGAGCACATGGAGGGCAATGGGACATAAAGTCTGAGGCCTTTAGCGTCACAGTTTGGAAAAGAATTCGAATTCACATTCAAATCCACTGCGTCCAAATCAATCCAGTTTTATGGATTAAATTCATATGCAAAGTTCATATCGACGCCTATATGCAAAACAAAATGGTGACACCTTTTATGTCTGTGATTTCTCTCGGCTAATCGATAAATCAGTCGGGCTCTTCTTACCGCAGCAGACGTCTTAGTGCTGGAGATGTCTTAACATATCATGACTTGTATATAATATAATTCCATAAAAAGCCCCAAACCCTCAAACATTAAATTCACAGTGATGCAAAATGGACATAACGAGATAACTGACTAGCAAATGGAGTCTGTGCCTGATGAGTGAATTAAAGGAGGATTTCTTATCTTTCTAATTTCAATCATTTCACAGTTTCTGACGTCACACAGTATATTTTAATGTGTAAAGAATAGAATAGACTTAATTGTCTGAGGTCAGAGAAGTGTGTTTTCTGCTTGATTATAAATTAGTAACCCGTGCTTGGGGGGGGGGGGGGCAGTAGTTAGTCCAGACTCTATCAAGTGGAAACAACACACAGTCAGATAGTGAAGGTCGGACTCGGGTCAACACCACGTTTGTTTAGTCCTGGTTGAAGGATTTGCCAGCGGCGTCATTCACAGCCACCAGTTCACCGGCTGGTGGATTAACTGGGTCCAGACTGGCAGCCGCTATTCCACTGGAAGACTGAAATTCTACCTGATATCGGAGCCATGTGATTTGACTTGAGGCTCAAGTTGACCCACTTATAAACAGTCTGAACATTCAGACCCCCCCCCCCCCTTTTCATTTAAACTAAATCACTAAATCAGCTTATCAAGTATATCAAGGACACACACACACACACACACACACACACACTCTGTCCTGTATGTTGTGCAGCTTCACATTATTTAACAGTCAGTGTTTCATTGGGCTCGATGTTAGAGAACAGGAAGAAACCAACACGGCTGCAAACAACAACAAAACCATTCACGAAATTGTAAAACCTTTTCCTCATTCCGTTTCTTTCGGGGGGGGGAATCGCTGGAAGTGATTTCAAACTGGAAGTGCTGGTTTCCCCTGGTGGTTGTCAAACTGGTAATGAGGCAGAATCCATAAGCAGCCAACAGGCTCGGTGCCATTTAGACTTCAGTGAGTCTGACCTCTGAACCTGATGCTGTTTTAATGAAATCCTGCCTCCGAGCGCTGAGGGAACAGTTTGATTGGATTTGATTTATTTCCATATACATTAGAGAAAAGTTGTATATTTCTCGTCTGCATCGTCTGAAACAGTCTGCTAAAGCTAGCGTCTGCTAAAGCTAGCGTCTGCTAAAGCTAACGTCTGTGACAACCATGATATTCGTTTGAAATGAATCACGTGAAACCTGAGTTTTCTGAGGCGCTGACAGAATTTCTAACGTTTACAAATTCTTTTAATTTCTCAGCGTCTGAAGCCGATAGAGACGCGAATTTAAAGCATTTCATCAGTCACGTGTTGCAAATGATGACGTCCTATAAAACATGATCAAATATATTCATTGATGAAAAGTGTCAAATGTCATATTTTCACCCCAGATGTTTTCTTCCGTTTCATTTCAGAGTTCCTTGTTCCATTGAAGACGCGCGGCCATCCGATGGTTGTGTCGGTGAAGGAGGCCGGACTCTGTCGTCATAGCAGCAGGTTGGTTCTCCTCTTCCTCATCCAGTGTCGAGCTCGAACGAACCCGGTGGTCTCACCGCTTTCTGCCCCAAACAAACTCCCCCGAAGCGGCTGGCGCTCCGGTGGAAGTGGAGTTAACGCACAGATGGTTTTCAATCACAGCTCCTGGTATTCACGCAGCACAGCTTCTCCCGCGGCTTCGTGAATCTTATTGGGGTGTAAAATTGTTTTGAAACGACGGTAATTTACATAATTATGAATAAGTGCTGGAACCATGCTAAATTATGCTAATTGGAAATCTGCAGAGGTGAAATGTACAGTGAATCACAAGTTGTGTCAGAGAAAGAAGAAGCAAAGGTTGAATAGAGAAACGCACACTAACACACACTAATTGAAAATCCCAGCAGTGTCATATGATGCAGCTGATGTTATTTCCCTCCTGCACATCTGTGACCCAGTCGCTGTGAGACTGTTTATTTCAGGCAGAGAGTGGAAGTGAAATCAGCATTTTATTAGTGAGTGAGATGATTGTATGGAGCCTGCAGGGCGCCGGCGCCGCCGCCGCACAACAACAAGGTGAGAGAAGAGTCTCCACAGACGAGCAGCTTCAGGCTCTCTGCCACAGAAAGGCCTCCTCGTCTTTAATTAGAAAAGGCAGACGTGCATTGACATGAGCTTATTAGCCCCTTTCCCATGTTTTGACACATCTGTCTTTTTCCAACAAGAATTCGTACACTGTGTATCGGAGCATAAGTAAGTTGCTCAAACCAACATGCTCTTGTCGGTGTAACAACACGACTGTGGTGAATACTGATTTGTGTCAAGCTGAGGAGTTAGAGGGAAACAAAACCCCAAAAAGATTTATATTAAGAATGTGCGTAAATAGGCTCAAGCATAAATACTTTGCATTACTTCTTATGTAACTGAGTGTATTTGTGTTATTCATGTGAAACACACAACAAATCCTTCATTGACCTGTGAAGCTGGATTTGTCAACAATGACCCCTTTAAAGCACAAAGTGTCGCGTCACTGCGACCCCAACTCGAAGTACATCACAGCAGTTCTGTGAGACGTGAGCAGCAGCTTGTCCCGACACAACTACAACATGTTAGCATCCAAGACGCAGACAGAGACCTGATCGGGGTCTAATACAACATGTAGGTGCTGGGGGAGGTCTGGGTTCTGAGGTCACACTCAGCTGGTCCTTACTTCACCCAATCACAACACAGACTTGGTTCCTGAGATCTGTACGGAAATAGTTTCCCAGTTTAACATGAACATGAACATGAACATGAACCTCACGAGTCTAGTTAACGTTACACTGAACTTAGTCTACATTTAGCAAGTAGCTTCCTCAAACTCAAGTCGTAGACTGTATCTGGAGAAAGGATCCTGACCCTGGGATGTGTGCACTTACTTATATTTGTATATTTAAGATAAGTATAGTTTAAACTTAACAGTTATTATGTAAATATTAACAATAAAAAGTTATCCTTGTTCTTATCGTCGTTTGGCATCGGAGTTTAGGATCGAGCATCGTGGTAAAAGTATCGCTTTAGCACCGTTATCGACAGAAACCCAGAACTGTCTGGAAGATACGGCCAAAAGTTATATCACGATAAAGATTTAATCAATAAATATCAATAATTATCATGTGCAGAGTTCACAACTGTTGTTTACTGTCCCTCTTGACACCTGTGATGTATAATCTAGTAAAATAATTAATTCGATCCCTGCAGTAAAGGGACTCTTACCGTTCCCCAGGTCTTAAATTAGCAGTGCAGTAGAAGTGTGTGCGTGTGTGTTGACTGTAAAGTACTACCCCCCCCCCCCCCCCCCCCCCCCCCCCCCGCTGTTAGAGAAATGCACGGACAATAGATAATGCTTGTAGGGCGTTATTACCCCCCCGCTGAGTGAATGTGGAGAAGGCAGAGGGATCAGTGCAGCCGTGGGACTCTGAGATCGGTGCTGTTGATGCCCTGACGTGATGCAACACGACACGACGTATTGTGACGCGAGGGAAGACGTGATTGGATTTGAAATAACTTTATGTCTCACGCAGCCCAAATTATCCTCACACTCGTGAGTCCCCCCCGATGCACATACGCAGCACATGTTCAGGACTCGCTTCAAGGCCGTGTTCACATCGTCCTAATTTCCTCACATGCAACGTCTGAGCTGAGACGCTGCAGCCGCACCACATGGCGTGTTGGTTCTATCGGGAGGACGGGATTGGGCCAAAGTTTAAGAACCAGGGTTTTATTTATTTAGGCCATTTCAGTAAAGTGCATAACTTTCAATGATGCGCGTTAAAATACCCAAAGTAAAAGAGATTAAATAAAATCAAACTGGTTGAGCTTTCCTGCAGCAAGTGGAAGTAAATGAAGCCTTGAAGGTTGATGTGATAATTCACACATCTGCAGATATTTAAATAAAGGTTTTGATAACTCGTGGACATTTTTTAAATTTAAAATAGTAGTAGATTCCTGATCTATTATGTTTTATTTTCACATTTTCTATGCTCACGTGAGTCATACGTTGGTGTTAATTTAAGATAATTAACGGTAAACACCGGATTCCATTTCTCGATCAGCTGATTGCTTCTAGGACATTGAGTGAACTACCGTGAAAGTTCAGCAGGTTCACAAGTTGTATTGCATTGTGTGATTATGTCTCAGCAGTTGTGTCATCACATGTTCCAGTTTTACTTAAACAGTTTGCTTGAGGGTGAAGTTCGTGTTGTTGAGTTTTTTTCTGGGATCTAAAAAGAAAACCCCATGTAACCTCAGTTCATGGTGAGTTCGCGTCACTCATCCAAATGCTTTTCTGGGCCAGTGGGCGTTCAACCCTCTCAGAGCCACTGAACATGTGCTGTAGGATGCAAACTCTCCCCTCGGCCTAAATTATATAGAGTCTTTTAAATGTTGCATAAAGGATTTTGGTCGCTGGTCGTCCATGAACACACGCAAGTACACGACGGACCCAAAGGCAGAAAATGCATTAACCTACATAACAGCTGCGATGTGTTGTCATGAGCCGTTTAGTTTGAATCCACTTTTCATTTAAACTGTTTGTTTTACTTTTAGTTATGAGACACTAAAAAAAAAAAAATCTGCATATATTTTGCTCTAAGCCACAAACGCTGTTAAAGGTTATGGAATATGATTTACCGCTGTTAAAAATAAACCCCGGCTCCCTAATGGCCGCGCTAATTACCTGGACAGTGAAGAGTTTGTCCATCTCCAGGCAAAGCGTTCGCCCCCACGGCCTCTTTCAGTCCAATTATCCACACAGCACGTTACGCATCCTGCCGGTCAGACGGCTTCTGCAGCCAATTCACCAGTCGTCCAGCAGAGTGTGGAGCCGGCTGAGCCTGGTGATGGACTTAAAGACATCTTCCTCCACGCTGATCCACGAGCACGCGTCGTTGGCAACAAGCGCCCTAATGGCCCACTGATGCAGACGCTTCCTGTCCAGCCCAATCCTTCCTCTGCCTGCCTCCTCCCGTCTGGCTCGGCTCGGCTGTACATTCATTAGGCACATCCTGAATCCATATGCAGAGGTAAGAGGTAGTTTACTGTAGATGTGTCTCAGAGAACACACTCACGCCTCGTACACTGAAGCTAGTGGCTTTACGTGTGTTTTTTAAAATGCTGGTATGATGCAGATGTTGCTGCAGAGGGTTTTGTCTCAATCCCGTGCGACAGCGACTCCTCATTTCAGGGACATTTCAATGTAACTTCAGCTGCTGTTTTCGCAGTGACAGACTCGGGGGGGCACTTAGTGATGTGGGCACATGTAGGAGGAGTAAACATTATTAATACGTCTGGAGAAGACGGATCAAATGGACCTGAAACCTCCCGAGTGGGACTCAGTCCAGTGACCAGGAATTCTCTCTCTGCTGAACGTCTCGGATGCGTTGACCCTCTGCGTTGAATCTAAATGGTTTCTCTGTTGTGGAAAACCCAAAACAATAGAGCATCTGTTTTGCTTATGTCTCATGTGAAGTCTTTACTATGGCAGGATGGTCTCATTTACCCAGTTTGACCCTGTAGGCTTTAAAAACAACCACGTGCTTACGTCCTAATTGTCGTCATGACGGTTTGGATATTAAAACCTCTCCAGACCCAAAAGCAGGAAGTGACTGACACAAGAAGAACATGATCATGTAAGAGGCTCAAACCGTTTATGGACCTGAACCGGGAGAAAACAGTCGTTTATTCTCTAAGTACCATTGTCTGGTTTTAAATCGGAACAAAATAGAGATTTATCCTCGTAATGTTGTTTCCAGGGAATCCCAAAGAGTTCATCAGCGTTCTGTGAGCGTCTCTGAATAGAAGTTTCTTCCGGGGGTGGTTTTGGTTGAGTCAGTCACATAAGCTGCGTTATACAACACACACATCCCTGCTATTTCCATGGCTGCGGTAAAAAGATCTGTGGGCAGAATAATGTGAACAAAGTGTTTGATTTATTTTCAGTCTTGTTCATATAGAAGATCAGAGCCAGTGATAAAAGCCCGCGGGCCCGAGGGTGACATCTTCCTTCTGGATGCACAGTTTCCGACATGGATGTGATTTATGTTGGGCTCCAGCTGTGTATCAGAATATCCAGTGCTGACACAAAGAGGCAGAGCTGCTTCCACGGCTGCTTTGGTGTCCGTGCTTTAGATGTGGCTGTCGTACGATTGGTCATGTGGAGGAAAACCTATATAATCCTGGGCCACGAGCCTTCAAGAAAAAGACCAATTATACATCGTGAAATGCTGCTAATTGGACGAGTCTTGGACCAAAGAGTTTCTGCTCAGGAGAAAGTTAAAGTCTGCTCAGTGCATTTCCACCAACTCTGTATGTTTAATGTATTATGTTTCCAGTCTTTTACACTTGGCCGAGGTGGAACGACTCAGTAAAAACTACACATGCACTCAGAGACATGCTGCACTCATGCTGCCTGTAGTCTGACATTTAAATATTCAGCTCAGGTGTAATATTGATATTTAGTTGTGATGCAGGTGAATAATAACACATTGATAATTCAACTCTAGAGTCGGATTCTAAGACCTAATGTGCAGAACATATTTATCTTGAGGACGTTTGTGTTGTGTAGCCGTTAATATCAATGCTTCTTTTGTTGTATGTATGAATGCAAGGAGTGTTACTCTGACTGTGTGTGTGCGTGTGTGTGTGTGTGTGTGTGTGTGTGCGCACCATCTGAGAGCGTCTACCATGTCCAAAACTTACATCGCTGACCAAATCAAAACACTGTTAGATATCATGCTTCTTTCCTGCCCCACCCCCCCCATTCATTCAAACATGTTTATATGTGCCTGGGGTTCAGTGGGGGGGGGGGGGGGAACATGTGTATATCTCTGTGTGCCGATATCTTTTGTGGACACAAGTTTGTTTGTGTATGAGTTCCATTTGTTGTTTGTGCTCATCCGACTCGTCACGCTCCGTCCTGACGGGACGTGATTGGGCCGCTGAGCGCTTTGAGAGCACAACAAACACTGCAGCTCGTCTCCAGAACAATATTCAGAAGCATGAAGCGTTAATGAAGCAGCAG
This sequence comes from Hippoglossus hippoglossus, assembly GCF_009819705.1. NCBI lineage: Eukaryota > Metazoa > Chordata > Actinopteri > Pleuronectiformes > Pleuronectidae > Hippoglossus > Hippoglossus hippoglossus. Next base: position 22,270,669 of record NC_047158.1, on the reverse strand, counting down.
CGAGCTTCTCTGAGCGGTGTTTGGTCATCTGCTGTGTCCCAGGCCTCGTTTACAAAAGGATAAAGTTCTGCGGGGTAGGTTTGGATAATCTGGTGTGAGGCCCATGTAACACGGGCGGGCCATGAGACAAGTAAACCCTTGTTCCCCTTCGGAGCGTCCCCCCAAAACCCACCAGCACCAGCAGCCTGTTTGTCCCCCGTCTACTGTACGATGATTGAGTTGAACGTCAAACCTCCAGCTGACCGGGGGATGAACTCATCGTCAGGTTGGGGTCAAGGGTGGCACTGCCTTGGCGCTCGGACATCTGTGGGACGACCCACTTCCTGTCCTCCAAGGTTGTTGTTCTTACGATGTCGGGAAACTCGCCTCGTCTGGTTGTGATGTCCCGAACTGACCGAGGGGTCACAGCCAATTAAGTGGATCTCAATGCAGTTATTTCTGTGAAAACTGAACTGCTGTGGGCTTCATGGTGTTAAACACTCACAAGAAGAAGTCTGTTCCTTTCTTTAGTTCTGCAGGAAACAATCAGATGAAACGATGGCCGTCTTGCCGCAGAAACACCAGCAGAGTTCATTTTTCAAACCCATTTTTCAAACACTTCCCAGTGAACCCACTCTAAATTAACTGGAGAACAAATGACCAGTAAAGTTAATATAAAACTGTTCTGCTCTCCTGGACTCACGAACAGTGTCTTAGACTTGTTTACCCACACTCTGTAGTAAAAGTACCTGCCGTGTGTACTTCTGTAGTCACGTTAAACATTTTAACTTCCACAAAGTTTCAAGATTTATTAAAATAACATAAGGCCTTAATACTTATGAAATACAACAAGGTCCAATGCCCAGTTACCACAGCAGTTCAGGGTCATCTCTTTCTTTCCCAGCTCCACTCGAACACACAGAAACTGCAACGACACGTTTAACATTCAATATGAAAACACACGTCCGTGACTCGTGGGCTCACACCTCAGCTAAATACACACAATCAAACTGAATCCCCTGATGAAGGCCTGGTGGCTGCTGTGCGCTGGACCGTGAGTAACTGAATGTGACTGTACATGACCACAGTGTTACTTACCCCCCCCCCCCCCCCCCCCCCCAGGAGTCTGGGGCTATGTTTAGTTTGTAACGCATTCACCTGATTGGTTCTTATCAGGCGCACGTTGTGTCTTCACTGTCTCTTGGTCCTGCTGCTCAGACGTTGTTTACTAGTGTCTGCAGCACACGTTTTAAATTGTGCTCCGCCTCCCAGCAACGAGCACGTTGTTGCTACTGGTGTGTTTTATATGTGCATCTGTTGTGATGCTTTTGTGGCTCGACCATCTAAACCAGATGCCCTCTGTACAGATCTCAGACCAGCTTCCACACAGGGGGTGTAGTGATGAACCAGGAGCTTCTGATCAACTCTTCACGTGGATTTAGCAGATGATCCTGTTCCTGGACATGATGCTTGGTTCAGGCCATAGGTGCTAAACTAATGAGCTGCTCACGCTATCGTTTGATGGATAAACACACAGTTTAATCAAGTCTTTAAATGTTTGCTTTTGTATTTTACGTTTTTTAAAAGCCTAAAGCGAGACATGCAGCAAACTCTTTAAAGGCTCCACCCACTAAAGCAAAGACTGACGGGTCTGCTGTGCCTGGTTACGTTGAGAGATGATTGGATGATGATTGGTCTATTCAGTAAAGAGTCAGTTAACTACCTCTATTTGAAATGGCTCAGACCATCGATTGTGTCTCGATTTGAAACAAATCTCTGGCGACTCGTCGAAGCAGCGACATCGTGTTCTGCTGGGGAAACGTTGCTCGCCGTTCCGAGCTGTGATCGACACCTGATGTGTTGCAGAGTCTGCTCCACGGGCTGAAGTGTGTTCAACGCTTTGTGAATAGATCACAGAGTAACAAGTGTCTGTATATACTTGTTATACTTGTTAAGTGGCTCATTGGTCTCCTGAAGAGACAGAAACACTTCGCTGTATTGATCTGTTATTGAGAAGAATCTTTCAGAGAGTCAGGAGGAATCTGGGTGGGAGGCGGAACACAGAACGTCAAGTATATTCATGAAGCGTGTTCAGGATTCAGTATGTCCACATATTCAAAACCTGCAGGTGTTGAGTGTCCAACAGCTGCTGAACAGGAAGGAGCACGTTCAGCTGGTTGACAGCCAGATAAACGGAGCATCGCAGAGAATGAGTGACAGCAGAGAAACCACTGCTGAGAACATTCATGAATCTGTAATGAGGCTCGCACTGTTCAGCTCTTTAAAATGATAGTTTAAGCTTTAAATGACACATCTGACGACTGGAATATCATCTTATCTTATATTGTATTATATATAATCATATATATATATATTTCAGATCTGATGTTTTATAACAGCATTGAGATCTGAACCCTTTAGATGAAACTCATCTGTTTGGATTTGATTAGATTGTGTGATGAAGGCAGAGACTTCAGTGGATCTTCTGCGTTCTTCTGCGTTCCAACAAACTGTCATTTCATACGTCTCATTTGGAAGATGAAGATCCGCAAGTAAACGCAGACAATGTGTATTGAGAGATGAATATTTGACCATTAAATCTCTGCTGAGTCCACTGGGACATGCAGAGAACATTCAGTGTCAGTTTTACAGGATTTCAGCTTCGGGGACAAATCAGAGGTCATTTCTGTATTTCCTACATTTATTTGACAGCTTTAGTTACTTTTAGAATAAGGATTTTAAACGATAGATGATATATAATATTGTAAAAGACATGTATCCACATGTTCTCTGCAAAGTGTCTTCCGTGGATAACATTCACTGTTGCTCACTGTAAAACCTGTGAATGTGTATATGTGCTCATATATGCATGTGACAAACTAACCAAACACGGCCCTATAATGTCCCTGTTCTATAACCTCACACTCTGGATATCTGTGTCACGGACCACGGTCAATATTTGCGTGGTGAGGTAAGTGAGTGCAGCAGATCCTGCATGTTCCTCACTGCACAGCACACAGCCTCCTATAGCACCGCCTACCAAGTATGGCCTCAGGGGACGGTTACACAAGCAGGCCACGCGAGGACACGCGGACGCATAGACACGTACATTACCAGGACAGCCAATCACACGCAGACACAGGCGCAGTCACGACGTATAGGAAAATGCATCAAGGAATGCACATGCAAGGGAATCAGGGCAACAACACACACAGAAGGGATTATTCACACGCACACGGGCAGCCACACATGCGCACGGTAATTTGTGTATGCTGTGCACGAGGACCGGCCTGTTGTATGTGCGGAATTCTCTATCGCACACACACATCAGCCCACTTGTCAGACTGAGAGCGCAGTATAGGTGACCTTGGATGGCGTAAGCTTTGCCAGCAGTTGAACCAAGACAGAGGGAGGGGAGGGGAGGGGAGGGAGGCAGCAGCACGAACAGATTGGAAGTGGTGCCGGTGCAGGAGGGACAAAGAATGAGGATGGTGACAGATTAGCAGGCGAGAAGCTCGGAAGGAATGAAGAACACGAGGAAGAGGACGGGGAGGAAGAGGACGGGGAGGAAGAGGACGGGGAGGAAGAGCAGCGAGTGGAGGTGTGAGAAGTGAACTCTGCTCAATCTGCCGGGAAGAGAAAGTACTTCTCTGCTTCTCAGGCACTCGGAGACAGAACATCTCCCCCATTTGTGCAACATGCGCTCGCTTCCATACATCATCCTACGCACACACACACACACACGCACACACACACACACACACACACACACACGCACACACACACACACGCACACGCACACGCACACACACACAGTGCCAGAGAGGAGGTGGTGAAAGCGTGATGGAGGAGGAACACAGGGCTGCTTGAGGGGAGATGAAACAGGGAGAGATGAGGAGGGAGGGAAGTTATCCAAAGAAAAAATCGTGTAGCGGGAAAAAAAGGAAAGATAAAAGCTAATTATTTATGAACGCCATTCAAGGCATTGTGGGTAATGTTCCCTCTTGTTCATTTTTCACTCCATCCGTCCGTGACGCTGTGCTGCACGCAAACATTCATCAATCTCCATTTTGTGTTTTGTTATTTTGGACCCAAATGGAGGGAACTTCTTTTAGATGAATCAATTTGTGTTGAGCCGCAGCTCATGAAGACGAATGCCTGTTAGCAGCGAGCTCCAGAGCGGCGCTGAGCCTCTTCAGCGTGTGGAGCGTCCTTCTCATCAAGGCTGGCTGAGCAATAAACGCTTTCAATTCCACTCCAGCCGCTTCTCTTCGTCAGACACCGGAGCTAAAAGCTGAAAATGAGAATCTCTTCATTCAGCACATGGACGAGGTTTAAACTTGTAGTTCAGAGCAGTGGCCTCGGAAAACTGTCCTTTTTTTTAGTACTACTCTTTTTATGCTTATTCAGAGCACACTTCACCGGCTGCGCTGCAGACGGACACAAATAAAGAGGTGACAAATGATCTCCTTAGAAAGTTAAAGTGATGATGCATTTAACATTGAAGTTGCAGGAAACCAGCACAAAGAGATGATAAATATTAACGCACTCAGGATACGACTGCATGACTACGTTTTTATATGAACACATTATTTATGATCTAATAGCTATAGATACAGCTGGTGTCCACACTCCTCCAGAGTTTTACTTTACAGCTGGAACATGTTCACACACCGGCCACAGAAACATCTCATTAAATGATCAACGAAGCACAGTTAATAAGTTAACTTTAACTGTATAACTGTAGGTGTTAACGTAGACAACAGTTCTGCTGTGACTCTGATCTTGTCTGACGGGTCATCATCACCCGGTCACATCGTCTCCCTGTGTTTCTACACTTCAGAGTCCTGAGGATCAATCATTAGATTTCCTCTCACACTTTCTTCTTCTTGTCGAAGCCCTGCAGGTATTTCTGTCCCGGCTCTCCGACTGTACGTTAAACCTGTTCCGATAATAGAACCACAGGCGCCTTGAACTCTGCCTCTCGCACTCCTTCATGTCCCGAGCACACACAGTCCAACATGTCTCAATTATTATTTCACTACAGGAGAAAAATCAGCCACATTGGCTAAACTGGCTAATTTATAGAAATGTATTAATGTGCATTTTGAACACGCTTCACTTCCACCTTCGTTCTCAACGCTGATTGGCTTTCGGGGACATTGCATCACACACAACTCACCTCGACCGATTTGCTTGATGAGAAACATTTCGTCTCCAGTGAGTGAAGTTGTGTCAGACAACGGGAAGAGCAGCATTCTGTGTCAGGACACAACGAACCGGAGGAGTAAAGATCCTGTCTGATGCTGCAGCTCCATCAATTCAGCTCTGAGGGGTTCATTTCATTATTTGCAGCTTTGAATAAAACATTAACACCAGTTATCAGCGTCCGTGGTATTTGCTGCGTTGTTCCATTATAAGAGACAGTTCCACATAAGTGGCTTCAATTTCACCGTGTAGAGGTGGATGATGTTACTACAAGAGACGGGTCGGCTGTTGTGGAATCAGTGGAGTGTGAAAAACACACACACACTCGCACACACACAGACACACACACCAAGAACAGATGAAATAAAATTAGATTTCCAATTAAGCCGCATATACTCGTGTCCCAAAGCGAACAGCACACACTCCTGGAACATCACAACATATTTAATACTTTCACAGATTTCCAGACTTTTTTTTGGGGGGGGGAATTCTAATTAAAGAAGCCGGATCCTTTACATGTTGTTTGCTCTTTGATTTTGTAATTTTAAATCAGGTCCGTGTGGGGGCATCTGTGTGTATTAATCAAGTTGTAAAATTTTCATTAAAGCTCCTGTTTTGTACCAGAGAGATTCTTCATTTGCATGACATTACTGTGAAATGGAAATTATAACGAGTGCGGCTGAACTCGCTGCCCCCCCCCCCCCCCCCCCCCCCCCCCCGGCTGGACTGATAATCAGACAGTTTTTGGTCCACGCTGTCCTGCAGGTCGTCTTCCTGTCCTCACCGTTAATCAGCTCAGACCCTCCCGTCACTGATCATGTGTCCTAACCTTCATACCAACTTCCCTCTCTTTATTGACTCAACCTGCGTGTGTCATATTGCATATACATCCTGGGGTCACGTGGCTTCTGAGTTGCAGCGAGCGCGTCTCAGCGCCCCGCAGGCCGCACAGTGCGAGACAAACTCCACACTTAACAGGCCGGACGTGGACGGAATATTAATTCATCTATAATGGATATCTTCACATGAGGCTCCAGCTACATTCTAATGTGATTTATCATTTTAGGGAATTATCTTTTTAATGTATCTATATAATATAAGACTGCGTGGACACACACTTGTCTTTCTGGAGACGGGAACTGTGGCAGATTGTTTTAATATCTCGTCTCCTCCACGTGTTGTATGATAGTAAAATGCAGAGTTTAACTGTCAGTGACACTTGGAAACTCTGGAGTCGTGTGGACGTCAGGCAGAGTTGATGTTTGTTCTCAGTGTTGTTGAAGCTTCAGACTTCTGTTTGAAGTTGAATCCCTTCAGACCGACTCTTCCTCCGTCGACCTTCTCCACCTTCACCCAGTGACGCTGCCCATTTCAGTTGTTTTAACTTGGATCCTGCAGCTTTTTGTAGGAGGCCGTGTGATGAATGTGATTTTATTCATGGTCCAGCAGCATTAATGACTCTTTCTGTTTCATGTTCCGTTCTCCATCCAGGACGTTAACGTTTTTTACTGAAAACAAAGAAACTAGACTTTATTATTTTTGCCTGGTGCTATAATCGCTGCACTTACAAACATTTTTCCTGTAGCAAAGCTCACTTCGTTCTTATCGGTTCAAACTCTGTATGGTTGTCTTGTAGAAATTGAGAAACACAATCGAGATTTTTCACTTATTGTGGAAGCTCGTGGCAAAAAGAGCAATTTGAACATAACTTTATTGAGCTTGTTATGAGGAACGTGAACGATCAGTCGTCCCTGAAGATTTATACATCAAACCTTTGTTGCTCCGTGGTTTTCAACTTCTTGCAGCTTTTACAAGGGAAATATCAGCTTTCTGCAGAATGTCACATGACACCAAGTATCACATGAATACACATGTTAGTTTTTACTCTACTTCGATTTGTACTCATTTTTCTCCACGTGCTTTTTTAGCATTTAGTTCATTTGTTATTTCCTTATTTAAGGCGCTTGTGTTCTGAGACAGTTTGCAAAGAGGGAAGGTTGAGAACTATTCATTAAACACCCACAGTGAGAACAGCACTCAACCCAAACACAGCTGGGATACTATCAGCCGATAGCAACGGTCTACCACCCTCAGTCCAAACAACACACTGCATTGCTGAACAGGTTTCTCCAGGTCCGTGGTGTTGGGTTTCCTGGCTTTGCCTCACAGCTTCACGTGCACAGCAGCACTCCACAGTGCCACACGCGGATGGAAAGATAAAGCAACCCGAGCCTACAGCTCAGATACAAATATATTCATGTTCAGTTACAGATTGTGCTCTTGTCTTTGTTCGAGCTTGTTTGTGCAAGCGGATCTTTGTAAATACTGCGAAAAGAACATTTATTTAGCATCTGGCAGGTGCAGCGTTTATATCCTCCTCACTGCTGGGAAAGTCAGAAGGTCTCTCTCACACACACACACACACACACACACACACACACACACACACACACACGCACGTTTGGCTGAAAACCAGCAGTCGTCCCTGCAGAGTGTGTGTAGGCGGGGGGGGGGGTGGTGGGTGTTTTCCAGCCTCCAAATCCATCCTCTTCCAAAAATCATGGAGGAGTCATGATAAAAAACACAACAACCTTCGATAAGAATGCAGCATGACCTCATCGCTACCTGCTGCCAAATACTGAGACAGAGCCAAGTGACTGCTCACCACACACACACACACACACACACACACACACACACACACACACACACAGATCAGCTGCCAGCTCGCTGTGCCAGTCTCTTACAGGAGAAGACAAGTCAGCAGGTTCAGAGACAATAAAAGCAACACTGTGATAGTTTATTGATAATCTTTGGTTTCCAGTCTCCTCTGAAGTTTCAGGTCAGGGTCAGAAAACGACAGGCGGCCAAGTCACTTGCCAAGGTGCTACTAAATATATACATGTGTGTGTATTATATATATATATATATATTTAGTATTGGATCAGTATAGTTTTCTTTCCAGTTTTCATATCTTTATATCTGCAGACACGCTTCTATATGTCTTTAATTATCTGCTGGACTTAAATCCCTGAAAACTACAAAACGAATCCAGTTTCTCTGAAAACATTTGAATTACTCAATCAAATGAGTTTAGAAACCGACGACTCCACACTGACCACAGCTCATCCGCCCGGTTCCTGAATCTCTGGGCTGACGGAGGAATTATTTGATCATCTCTTAAGACCACCTCCTTTTTCCTTTTCATCTCATGTCTCTCTTTCCGCTGCCAAGTGGTCGCTAATTTGGACGGCGGCTGGTCATTTATTTATTTTTTTTAACTTCGCAGCCAATTTGGCAGCCGGCAGCGGTGATAACAGGCTGCACTGTAAATCTGTCACAGCTCCTGGTGGGGGAGGGAGGTCTCCTCTCTCTGCTCTCGTCCCACTCGCTCTCCTTCCGTCTTCCTTCATCACATTAGTCTGGACGTCTCTTTCATTTGTCGTTTCCTGCTGTTGGTTCATCCGAGCCGCTGCTGAGGTCTCCTGTGTTTGTCTCGGAGATCTGTGTGTTTGGAGGAAGAGGACGGTTGTGTGTTTGTTGTTGTTTGTCACAGGACAGACGTAAAGACAGCAGAGGGACAGATGGGAATATGTGATCATATCAAATTATCACAATACAAGCACAGGCTAATGTAGAGGAGCTGGTATCTACAGTGTGTGTTTGCTCGTGTGTGGGCCGGGGGTCCTGGGGTCAATGGGGTCAGCAGAGCTTGTCTCCCTGGAGTTGTGGGAAGGTAGTGGTCGGCGGTGCACTGGTGTCCTGGTCATCGCCGCCACACCAGTGGATTGTGCCTCCATCACAGAATATGAGGAGGAAACCAGCAAAGTGATACCGTGAAATAAAACGTCGCCAAAAAATGTATAGTTTCATCAAACAAGGATATTTCCAGGAACATTATGTACATATACATACAGTACATGTATGTATATGTATATATACATATACATACAGTACATGTATGTATTGTTTAGTGGAGCTACTAATTATGTCCAGTTTATGTAACTTAAGTCTTAACTGCCAACCAAACAGCTTCCAACCCCCCCCCCCCCCCCCCCCCTCCCTCTCATGTGTGGGTGTAGAGTTTTGATGCATCTCATTTTTTTTGAATATGTGAGTTGTGTGTGTGTGTGTGTGTGTGAGGGTGTGTTGTGAGTGTAGGAGTTTGTGTGTGTGTGTCCTTTTCATTGTTCATACAACTGGTTTTAACTGGTGAGAAAAGAGCCTCAGACGGGAGTCTTGAATCAAGTGGTTGACTTAGTTGGATCATGGTGCCTCCACCTGTGTGTTTGTGTATGTGTTTATGTATGTGTGTGTGCGTGTGTGCGCGTGTGTGCATGTGTGCGTGTGTGCATGTGTGCGTGTGTGCATGTGTGTCCGGAGCATGATCCTACCTTTCCCTCATGAGAAAGACGGTCACACAAAGAGAATTATGTGCGTCTGTCAGAAACCCAACCCAAGTGCAGCTTGCACAGATGGAGGAAGATTAACACGGAATGTGTGTGTGTGTGTGTCTTTGTGTACATTGTGTGCATTCAAATGCGGGCTGCCAACAATAGATTTTCCACCCAGAAGCTGCTTTGCATACTGAACAAGTACTGTAGCTTTTGTTATTGCAAGAAGAACATCCCTCATTTGTTTTCTGTTCCGTCGTCGCTGCAGAGCCTGTGTGAGATGTTCAGAGCCACAACACACGCTGGTGCTTCTGTTTGCTTCTTTACGTTTATCACGTGTCTGCTGCAGCATGTGCAGTATTTCATTTTGCATCACTAAACTCTATAGACGAAAAAGCATCGTTTAGTTTGCATGTGATTGCGACAGATTGACGCACGTGCTTCAGTAAATGTTCGTGATCCCACCAGTAGGTTCTCTGTCACCTCCCATGTAGAGCCTGAAGATTTGCTGCTCAGCTGGGAGATGAGCTCTGGAAGCGTTTGACGGAATTCCACTTGTTAAAGAACAAAATCCAGATCCCTCGTGATTCAGAAAATCAGATGGAAGCTGGAGTCATTTTTTGTGCTGGTAGAACTTTTCCTGTAACAAGACGAACAATCCAGACTGTTCCAATCACCTTATAATTAATCGTCTGGGCTTGTTTCTGTGAAAGTCGTTCTTGTTCCAGGCCAACGAGAGTGTGATCTCTATCTTTGTTAGTGCCAGTTCTGCCGTGGCTTTGATATCAAACTGTGACAGTGACGTGTTTCTGTTCTTCACTGGGAGGTTCCATCCCATTCACCGTGGAAACAAAGCTGCCCACATACTCTTCTGCTTCTACACCTCACTGCTCCTCTTCAGGTCCTCAGCCTGAGGATGTCCTAGTCAGGTGGGAAATCGGCTCTGGGTCACTTTCTCATAAACTCACTCTATGAACAAATGAGAAATTCAAGATAAAAATACAAAAATGTGAAACAGAAAAAACAATATTGTTGGAGAACTCTTCCAGTTATAATCTCAGCCAACTCAACACTTGGGGAAGTTTGGTGAATTATTCCTTTTGTTATTGGACTCCCTTCCCCCTGGTGTCCAATTACAGTACTGCTATCGATGTTCTGCTGTGGTCCTACTCTGACCTGTTGTTGTTTCTCCGCAGGTGGAGCCCCTGAAGGAACCGACCTGTTCATGTCAAGAGGCAGAGCCGAGCATCGACTTCCTCAGATGGACACTGGAAAACCACCAGCATTCTACTTTTTCAAGAGACACAAGATAGAAAAATACAGTCAAGATTGAAGCAGCACAGTTTTACCTCCCGCCGTCCTCTCCTCGCGCTCTGAGCCAATCAGAGAACACCTCTTCAGCGTTCTACCTCCCAGCGAAACAGAAAAGGAAAAAACAAAAATCAGCAATTTATTGTTTGCTCTCAGTTTCCTCTTTTTTTTTTTTTTTTTTTTATTATTTTCTTCGTGCAACATTTCTCCATTTACCTCAGGGATCTTCTCCCACTGCCTACCTCCTCCACCGGCCCAGTGACTGGAACACTCAGCGAGAACACGCCTGTGACCTTTCACTGCTGTTGCCCTGACAACCTGCATTGCCTCTCGAGCTCTACCCACTGAGGCCGCGACAACCAGCAATGACCTTGGACCTCTCACCACCTGCCGGCTCGGATCCGCTCACTGCATGAATCGTACTGATCCACAATTGTAGCCTGGACCTTGGGCTAGTTCGAACTGGAAGGAAAAGGTCGCGCTGCCACACAGGCAGCTACACACTCACAGTATCCTCACCTTCTGTAAAATATACCTGGCAACAATATACCTCAGCACACACATCTTCTAGAAACTCACTCAGTCAAGGAAACAGAAGGGAACCCTTCAGTGACAGCGTTCACTGTCCTGGTGCTCGACCCAGCAGGCAACACGTGCTCACCAGCCCGCTGCTTCAGTCTACCCAGTAGACACCTCACTCCAGCATCTTCCATTTGCCTTAGAGGCAGGAGTACAGCGACAGTAGCGCGGGCGGCCTCCAGAGAAGCAGGGGGAGACTTCAGAACATCAACTGGCAGGAAACCTCACTCCGTGCGCTTCTCAGGCAGCCAAGTCACATCACACACACGAGCCTCATGGCATAAGCCGTAGCATCCGAGGCCTTCAGAGATCACTCAGAAGTTCCCCCTCTGCCTTGAGCTTCCTCTTCACCCGGCGGAGCCTCCAGAGAAGTGGAGCTTCCCTCGGAGCAGGAGAAGTTGTCATTAGCTTTTCTTGCTCGTGAGGGGAAACCGCAGAGACTGAAGCTCTTCCTGGCAGACTCCACTGTAAACCTGGGAGAAAGTGAGAAGAGTAAACACTGAGAAGATCCATACTCTGCACCAGCGAGGAGGAAGAGGAGGAGGAGGAGGAAGGGGGGAGCATTACGAGTAAAGAGAAGAATGCAGCGGTGAGTTGTGTCTTCTTATGTTGTTCATCAGCATGTGTCCTTCTCCTCTTTCTTCTCCTTGCTGACGGGATGTAAAGAAGATCTCAGTCATATCATACACACGAGTAGGATCCAGCTGTTTTGTTCCCTGCTCACGCCACTTTCCATTTTATACTAACAACAAAAGAAAAGTACTTTTTAGTTTGCATATTTCTATATCTTAGTGTCTAACTGACATTTAACTGGCATTTCTGCCTTATTAAATGATACAGAGAAGAGACAGTCGGGGTATTACGAGAGATGGAAGCAGCTCTGAGCTGTAAAGGTCATTAACTGAATCCGAACCGTCTTACAACGTACTTCTGAGCCTCAAATAGAAAATGAGAGTTCAGTAAAAAAAAAAAAAAGTTCGGCGCTTGACGAAGCCTCGACTGAGTGACGTGTAAATGTTGCAATCAAAAAGTGTAAAGATTCGACGTAACGACTCTACTGAAAAGTCATTTCCCAAATTTACGGCCACCTGCCGTGAAGATTTTATTTTTTAGAACATCCCTTAAATGTATTTCAACATTTCTGTAATAGGTTTTTTTTTTTACTGCCTCATTTTAAAAATACGGCTCAATAAAGTCAACAGGAAAAGGTCCCGTCATTTAAAACGTGTAATATCCTTGTTATGAGGATTACCTGGAGTCTGCAAGTCACACTCTGTCCCTTTCTGTGAGAAGGGAGGAGGAGAGCATGTAAAGAAAGATGGTGGGACATGGAGCAAGCTGGTGGGGGGGGGGGGGGAGGACGAGCCTCACCTCAGACGCCCTCTGTCCTCTGCATCCCTCCCACAGTCCTCCAGTCACATGCATGTACCAGCCTCGGCGTCATTGAAAGTCTCCTCACATCGCAGCACCATAACTTGTCCCCGCCCTCTGGTTCGTGTTGCCACGGCAATATACAGCCTGCCTCCCCCACCTGTGACTCAGATACGCCGTAATGTACAGAACGCAGGGCCTGCGTCAGCCAATCAGATCGCTGCCTTGTGTGTGTGTGTGTGTGTCTGTGTGTGGACCAGTCATTTAAAAGTAGTTTGTTGAAAGTGTTTGTGTTCACATGTATTGATGCATAGGTGTGTGTGTGTGTGTGTGTGTGTCTGTGTGTGTGTGTGTGTGTGTGTGTGTGTGTGTGTGTGTGTGTGTGTGTGTGTGTGTGTGTGTGTGTGTGTGTGTGTGTGTGTGTGTGTGTGTGTGTGTGTGTGTGTGTACAGGTGCATGATACTGGAGCATTGAATGACTCCTCCATGGGCTCTCTGAGACTATTGCTGCAATCCTGCTGTGTGTGTGTGTGTGTGTGTGTTTCTGTGTGTGTGTTTCTGTGTGTGTGTGTGTGTGTTTCTGTGTGTGTGTGTGTGTAACATTACTCATGTTATAGTGCAGAATTAAATCAGTTTAAACACAGTCACACTGTTGGGACTTGTTTTCCTTATGGGAACAAAATGTCCCCGTAACATTAAAGCTGTTTTCAGACGTGAACAGCTGGGTTCTGAGTTTCTCTGGAGTTTCTCTGGAGTTTCTTCCAGACTTTGTCTTTCACATATTCGGAACGTAGCAGGAGATTCTTTCTCTGGTTCCGACCTTCACTTTTAAACGTTGCATCAACTTCACCGAGCCTTGGGTCAGTGGCACTAAAGAGTCAAACTCCCTCAGTCATTCTTTTGAAGGGCTGGTGAACAGGGTGGCAAAAAGTTAATCTGTGCTTTAGCTCTTTTATCGCACACGTCTACCAGGCGGTAACCCAGCGGGTCGGCCAGTCACATGCGAGGGCACATACCAGCCAGAGCCTTCATGCCTCGATAGCAACAACAAAGAATTCATATTTATCCTTTAGAACTTTGCAGAGTTTTAAAATCCTCAAAGAATGAAACCACTGGGAAACGTTGATGAGCTTTCAAACTGTTTTTTGTATTCAGCTTCAACTCACTGCTGCGTCTCTACAGTTTATTTCACTGTAGTTTATAACGTACACTAAGTTCATAATGAATCTACCTCCAAGAGGCACGAGGAGCAGTTTGAAACAGGTTTTGTTTAACGGCAGGTTTTTCCCCTCGTTCTCGTTCGAACACGCACCGTCTCACTTTGTGTTAAAATACAGTAGGTCAGTGAGTGGAAGCTGTGTGCGTCTCTGAAAAATGAAAGCGTGGGCGGGTTGTGTTCACTTGACCGGTGGACCATCGCAAACAGGAGCTGGGTTTGTCAACATCTGTCGCTTCATTCTCGTGTATTTGTTCCATGCATAATGCAAAAATCAAGTATGTTCCTGAAGTATGTTCCTGAAGTATGTTCCTGAAGTATGTTCCTGAAGTATGTTCAGCGTTATGGCACCGACACGATAGCATTTAGAATAGTTTATATTTTATCGTGGAATTGGAATTATAGAATCTAACATTTCTTATTGTGATTAATTAATGAAACATTTTAATGTAAAGTGATGATGCCTTTAAAGATACAGCCATGAATAGTTTATTGCACCAATTCTCCAAAGTTCCCTGGTGCACTTTTTAAAGTTGCTTGAGAGGAAGGTTGTTCCAAACATCATGCGACAGGTTTTCTGTGGATTTAGCTGAATTCAGATGTTTCCGTCACTTCTCGTGATCCTTCACTTTTAGTTTGAGGTTTATTATTGTTGGTACCGAGCCTGTAAAAAGTACCTGCCTCTCTCTGGAGCTTTTCATGTTTTATCGTCTCACAGCTTTGAATCCAAGTAGATTTCCTGGGAGTGACACTGATCAGTGCTGAGTCTAAGTGGATCGGTCTGTGTCGGCTCCGCTTCCCCTCTCCTCCTGCTCAAGCTCCAGCAGGTTGCGTGGGGATAATGAATGAAAAGCCTTTTTCAAGTCCGTCCACAAAGTCTCAGTTGAACGTGTTCTTCTCAAAGGTCGGACCTGTCACGACTGATCGTTACTGGTCAAAGTCATATTTTAACTACAGTCAAACTCTCTGGAGCGCGGATTCAATTTCACCTCCTTCGTTTGAGACAATTCCACAAGAGCAAATAGATTCTGCCACTTTGAATAGAAGCTTTAAATCTTGATCTTGAACTTTCTGTCTTTCTTTATTTACATTTTTATATATTTCATCAGTAAATAACTCACAAAGTTGCAATTAATAGCTTTTTTATCAAATATTTGATTTCACACAGACAATATAACAATGTGTCTGAAACGGTTTAATAATCTAATGAACATCTTATACACGAGGGGAGGAAGTGACCTGCTCAGCTCGTGTCTCATATATCAGCACATAACATCCATTGTTTTGCACGTAAAGGAAGCTCATTATTAATTCATAGCTATGAGATTTAAAAGAACAACAGATAAAAATATCTCACTTCAAGGCAAAGGGAAAAACAACGGGGACAAAATGTTATGCAGAGACAAAACCGGGGTTGGATAATAAAATGTAAATGATGAGAGAAAACACTTTGAGATGGAACCTGGACAACGTGCTGCACGGGAACCACACAACACAAATACCTCTCCTGCTTTTATGGAAAATTGCTTTTCTCTCCGTTCGCTGGGAGAGTAACTGCATCGCTGTTTATGAAAACACTGACAGGAGCCAATCAATAGTGTTGATGCAGCTACACGCTATCGAACTGTGAATCCTTATCAGCTTTTCTTTTATCCCTGGATCGGATATCAGCAGCACAGACTGCAGGATAAATACACAGTTAGACGTTTTCAGACATGAACTCCAGAGAATCTGCACACAAATGGCTCCTCGATCGCCGTGGAATCGATTACAGCGAACAATGAAGTATTTCATCAGTCACACGACATCGTGGATGAGACGCGTTTTAATCCGGCTCCAAAGGGAGAAGCAGGCAGGCGTCGCACCTGGCCTCTAAGGTGTAAACACCCATGTTGGATAAGAATGTAGAACTTGAGGGAACTCTCGGCCATACGCTCCGAGTTATGTTCTGTGTAAACACATTCAGTTCATATAAGAAGACGCTTGAGGAGGTTGTTCCACACGTTAAAGGTCGTCTGAGTTCGAGGAATGTGCGGAGAGGTGTCGTGGTTCAAAGGATGAGCAGCACCTGTCACACATGTGACACGCAACCAGGCCAGATCACATTCTGTTCTTTTCTGTATTGCTGTTACCTGTGTTCGCTTCCTTCTCCCTCACCTGCCTCTCCTCCCTCTGTCCTCCCTCTCTCTGTCACTTTCTCGTTACGAGTCTGCTTCTCGTCCCTCGGTGTCTCTGACGTCCACGCTGTCCCTCTCGGGTTTCAAAACAAGCCTTTCTAACATGTCCTTTTTCCTATCGTCTGTCCCTTGGCTCGCCTGCAGGAGCATTGATTGAGACGTGGAGGGACATAAAGTCCTTGGCAGCCTTCGTTTCAGTATGTCAGCATGATCCGGGCCATGCCCTCAGCTGTCCTCATATAGAGGCTCCGCTATACAGTAAATACATCAGCTGCAGTCTGCAACCAGGGCACTTCTCCTGGCCCAGGCTGTGTGCCATATGCAGCCTGAGATCAACCTGCAGGTTTTGGGTTTTACTGCTCCGCTGCAGGTTGCAGTGTAGGAGTTACTCCTTTTTCATGGCAGTTAAACACGTATGCAGAGAAGTGTTAAATCTGTAGATGGGAGCTGGGGCTGCAGAGAAGCATTTAGAGAGCAATTCAAAGTTTGTGAGATCGTTTGAAAGCTTTACGTCAGGATCCTGCTGCCACGAGGCTGAAGGGTCTGATATCGTATTATCTCCTATTGTTAAATGAAAGAAGCAAAACTGATTGAAAGCTTTTTGTTCTCGAGCTCTCACTATAAGACGAGCAACTTCTTACATAACTTGTGGTTTTTGCTCCTTTTGTAAACGAGCAATATTAGTGTGGAAATCTGAAACTGTGCTCGGCAGAGTTGGCAACTCTGGGAAAACAAAATTTGTCTGCAAGGGGCTGTCGCTTAATCAGAAAATCAAGTTCCAACGACTTTAACATGACTCACAAAATGCTGCTAACTTTGAGCTGCTACAGTTTTTCAGATTTACGACTGGAAAGGCGATGTGGTGTTTTATCGTAGTTTCGACAAATCGGACGTGACAGTGAAGTGGCAGCTGCTCCTTTTGTTCTGGAGGACGTCTGTAGAAAGACGACCAGTTATCGTTGCTGGTCGATCCCCCCCCCCCCCCTCCCTCTCATTCCTCCCACATTTCACATTTTCTATGACATTTCACATTTTTCACACGTCCATGTTTTTGAGCTCGTCATCTGTGACAGACCTGATATAGTTTGACAGATTCTCTCCATTCGGCAGACAAGACGTCAGGAGAAGTCGTTTCTCGTGGATGTGATTTCCTCCGTGGGAGCAGGACGTGCTGCAGAGACTCAAACACTTTCCTGCTCCTCGCTGTTCGCTCTACAGGAGAAACTCGGTCGTTATCCCGAGAAGCAGATTTAGATCGATGGGTCTGCATGTGATATGGTTCACGTCTCTCTGCACCCGCCCTCGCCTGTTCCCGTGGAGACGCCCCCTTTATATGCAGCTGTTCAGGGTTGATTAGTAGTCAATCTTCTGGCTGCTGATTCCTGCAGTGTCACATGCAGTGATACATGCTGTGCTAAACACACACACACACACACACACACAAACATATAGAATGGACACATCTATTTCCATCTCCAGAAACCATATAGAGAGAGAGAGAAGTGCTGCAGTGCATGATGGGAGTTCCCTCAGCAGTCTAGGCTGGTAGCAGCACGACTCACTGGGATGTAACTCTGAGCTTTATTATTGTTTAAATGAACCATTAAGACGCTGAATACAAACGAGCCACCAAAACCTGAGAGTTTTCAGAATGACCAACGTTTACACAAAGTCATTTCTCAGCCTCTGAAGCCGATGGCGAGAAGAAGGTCGCTGCAGGAGAAGCTCCGGAGAACGTCCCAGTGAGTCCGATGTGTTCAGCCCCTCTCAGGATTATGAAGAGTTCGATGCCCGTCTGAAAGCAGCTCATGCTTCTAAGTTACTCGTAACTTCTAAATTATGACAAACAACCGCAAGAAACTTTAAATTTGACGAAGCTCAGTGATCTTTCACAATTAACTCGGTTTTATTGCCTTTTCTCTTTAGTCTTAGAACAAAGTCTTTTCATATCTCACATTTAAATCTCCTGGGAAATAATTCCTATACAGCATATTGCAGCTTGTTTGTCTTTATCAGCCTGAATGGCAGCTTATTTCCAATTATGCTGAGTTTTAATCCACAATAACAATTCAGAAAGAAAAACGAATCTCATTTACAGCCCAGTCGGAGACGAGAGATTCAGCGTCACTCACAAACCCGAGTGGCTCCAGGTGCTGTAGTATTTATCAATCATAATTTACTGGCTCCCGTCTCAAGTGCTCCTCAGAATTGATTTCATTTAATTGATTTGTTTTTTTAATATACTGTGGGAGGTGCACATTGACTGGGAGTCAGGTCCCCACATTAAAAATGAGCTTGAAAGATAAATTGGGAAACTGAAGCTCACAGATCAGCAGCGACAGAAACACACTGATAAAGAGGAATATTGACATTTGTTAAAACAATTAATTTATGATGAAGAACAGGGAAAACATCTGGTTGTGTTGACAGCTGGATGTGCAAATGAGATATGAACACGAGTGGGAAGGATCCATAACATCTGGAGACTATGAATCAGAGCTGCTCTCTCACTTCTATCTGTGCTTCGGTAACTTTGTCGTGTTTCTCTCTTTGTGATTGAATCCTTTTCAAACTTTTGCTGAACATTCCGGTGTCGGCAATTAAATTCACGTAAACATTCTCTGAAACGATCACGTGGCAACTCGCAGCGACGCTTCACCTTTGTTTAACTTCGACCTGTGATATTTGCTCTGCGCCCACACACGTGCGACGGCCTCAGGTGTGAAGTTATGGTTTAGTAAAGCGCTGAGTCATTGAAGTGCACGTTCTGATTCAGTCCAGTAGGAACCAGAGCCTGATTCAGATTGTGGTTCCCAACCTTAGGTCAAAGCAGCTTGTCCATGTCAGGTAAATGAAGTATAAAGTACTTATCATGTACTTATAGTGGAGTAGAGGTTTAAAGTGGCACACAACAGAAAATATCACGTAATAAGTAAGTTCCAATACCTTCAAATTCATCATTACTTCATTACATCTTTCTCCTTTATATCTATTTCCTGTTGGTAGTTTTGTCCCTTCACAGAGAAGCAGGACATATTCTAATTCTGAAGCATCTTGGTGTCCACGGTGATTAATGTTTCCGTCATAACAGTGGAAATGACGACGTCCTGCAGTTTAGCTGTTTATTTACACCCCCCCGCTCACAGAGAGAGAGACCTTCACAGCCGTTCTCCTGACTTCACGCTGGGCCGCCCTCCGTAGTCAAGTGCTGCTGGACGTTGAGCTCGGTGGGAAACACCAGCTCACGCTTTTCTGTCTCTGCAGATTTGAATCGTTCAGCAGATTGAAGGTTAATGTCGTCAAAGCTGAAGCTGAGCTCAGACTCGAGCACTGACTCAGACTCTGAAGCTGGAGGAAAAGACTCGGGCGTCTTTGTGAGTTTTATTGTGAGAGGCCAGTATAATCGGTTTGAGATACTGATGGCTGTATAAACATATTTTACAATCATGTGCAACAGCAGTACACAAGTGTGTGTCGCAGAGTCGTGTGTCCCGGAACGTCGTGCTTCTCATGCCCATGTTCTCAGATTAGAGCGTCAGCGCTGTCTGTGAGAGGCGAGCGCGAGCGGCGCTGCTCTTTTAGAGTCGGGATCTTGAAGTGACAGTGAAAATGATCTTTCACGTCTATCTGTCACAAACATAGACACTTGCAGGAAAGCTCTCCATCTTCTCTGGTGACAGAATCCATTCCTTTGCTTTTATTGTGAATTATTAGCAGGAGCAGAAGATGCACGTCTTCATACTGTAGAGTCCTGGTGTTGAGTCAAAGCTTTAATTTGAGGAACCAGAATCCTCACGTAGCCGCGCTGCAGCGCTCGGATTCCTGAAGAGACGTCCTGAATCTTTGCTCTCAGATTTAACAACCTGATATTAATCTTTATTTATTTTAAAGGGACAATGCCACACTAGTTAACATGCAAATATAAATCACGTAAATGTAAATGTCAGGTTAGTCCCTGACAGATTGATGGTAAAGAAAACCATTATTCAGTTTTAGTCTCACATGTTGTGGAAGGATTCACCTGTAGCTGCAGCTGAAGTAAGATGTTCTCTCTGAATGGTTTTCTACCTATAGACGGGGGGGGGGAGATTAAGACGCCGACAGCGGGAAGGAGAAATAAAATGAGGGAGAGAAGGACGGTGTCAGGCGGCAGGATTCAGTGCATTTCCAGAATGACTTAAAGTGATAACATCAGATATATATGAGATTGGATTGGCGAGGAGCTGAGCGAGGAATTACAGGTCATATATATAAGGAAAGGATTAGAAGAGGAAGAGGAGGTCAGGGGGAGGAAGGCCGGGCGGGAGGTTATTAAGTCCGTCCAATAACAGAGCAGTCGCAGCTTCTATCCAGCACCTCCACCGGCGCCGTGTCCTCAGGGTCACGCAGCAGTTTATCCTCAGCAGGAAGACGGTTCTGCCTGAGATGCTTCACAGAAGATGTGAGGAGGCAGGAGCACGACGGCATGAAGAATCATTTGATAGCAGCAGCAGCAGCAGGTGTTGTGGAAGTTGTGACAGGATCTCAGCTCCAGTAGCTGCTCCACTTCGTCTCTGGTTTATTATCAGATTAAAGACAGCCCACATTTTGACTGTGCATGAAATCAAAACATCAAACAAATTTGTCTTGGATTTTTAACACGTTTTTGATTTGATATTTCAGATTTTGTGTTTAGATAAAACATTTCACACACTGCGACATCCTTAGGAAACAAAGCCTTTGTAAACACATTTCACAAAACACAAGATTTTTAAGAAAACACATTTTAGAAAAACAACTTGTAATGAAACATAAAATACTAGAAAACATAAATAGATTTCACAAAACACAACAACTTGAACACAACAACATTTCATCGATGTTGGAGAAAGGAACAGAAACAGGAAGTGACATTGAACTGTTCCCAGCGACTCAGGTTCTTTCTTCACGAGTGAAGTGTTTTCTCTCATCAGGGCCACGACATAAAAACATGTTTACATCTCTCAACTCGTACAAATCACAAAGTACAACCATCATTTCATCTTAACACAGTTACACAGTGTCACCGGCCTGATGCTGAAGAAGCTCAACATGGAGCAGAAGAGAAAACCAGGTTAAAATGAAGAAATTACATTAAAGCGATGCGGTTGAATTAATTAGAATCATAACTCGTTATCAACCCTCCTCAGTTCCTGCATGTTTCCAGCAGACGGGTCAATCGTGCAGCTGCAGCAGCTTCTGCTGGAGGAGTAACATCAACAGTGGACGCAGGGATGAGGGGGGGGGGTGCAGTCGCTCTGCATATAAACAGGGAGGAGAGGCGGAGGGAAGGTCAGCCATGGCCCACATTCTTGGCTGCCCTCACCCTGACTGAGGGGGGGGGGGGGGTGAGACAGGGGGGGGGGGGGGGGGGAGACTGTGGAGCTCTGATCTCACAAGGTCACTCTTTGCTTTTATGTTTGTCTCAGTGTGAACGTGAGCTCGTTAACATCGTTAAACAAAATGGAAATGAACCATTTTAATTTTCCAATTTGAACTTGAAAGAAAATGGTTTGTTTTCGTCTTTATATGATCGTTGACACAAGATGCCGAATAAAATCTGCCTCTTAATTTGAAGTGTTTGAAAACCGTCACTCGTGATCTGAGGGTTTTCTGAAGAGCTGAGGACTTTCATTTCTCAGCCTCTGAAGCAGAAGGAGACATGAAATACAAACATTCGATCGTTTAAACCTTTTGCTTTGATTGTAAATCATTTGCTTTGTGAACAATTAAAATCCAAAATGTCTTGGTCAGCAAGAACAACGTCAAATGCAGAATCCACCACTTTCTCTCCCGGTGTAAATGAAGCTTTGATTCATGGAGCGTTGGTCGGACACAAAACATTTTATAGACCAAATGATAAAAGATGTGTGTTGAACCTAACGTCTGCAGCTCTAGAAAGTCACACTTCAGTGAATCGAGGATGTAAATCGTCTGAAGTTTCTCTGTAAAGCTGCAGCTTCAATCTGAGATATTCTTATATTCTTTTAATCTGTGGACGAGCTGATGGGCGGAGTAGACTGCGTCCGGACGTCTCAGATCAGGATCAGGGTCCAGGCCCGGGAACAGCCTGCGTGTGTTTCCTCACACTGATAAGTGTCGGCTTAAAAGGCAACTTAACACCTACTCTCACATGTGAAGTCACTTGATGGCGTCTTCTGCTGATCCTGGTTCTGCTTCAGAGCATCACAGGGAAACTCTTTCTCCCTCTTTGTCAGATAAAATCCAGTAATTCAATAAACTGTGTTCACTTCAGTTCAGCTGGTGCAGCAATCAACCGTCTGTAGTGGAGTCACTGGTTCTGCTTTGAGACGCTTCAGGAGTGAAATGTCCAGTCACCAGCTGACGTAACGTTTCCCTCCACATGCAGATGATACTGTCACGTGACTCCGGTGCATTAGAACAGCTGGTGTCTAGTTGGACGTCATGAAACTGACCTGGATCCTCTGTTAATGTTGGGTTCTCTTGGAGCGTTACCATCCGCCCATGCAGCGCCGTGATGTCCATCGCACATTTTGTTTTTTATTAATACACAAACTTTTGTACCTCAGTCAAACCTAAAATACTTTCAAAATGATGTACATAGAGATATTTGAATTGATGCAATCACACACACAGTTGGACGCTGAGATGCCCTGTAACGTGTACACACACACACACACACACACACACACACACACAGTTGGACGCTGAGATGCCCTGTAACGTGCACACACACAAACATGCAAACCAGAGGGATTTGTGTGCGTGTGCGTGCAAACTCATTAGTGAAAACACACTTGTGTGCAGACACAATGCCACAAAACTGCACTCGTATATGATAAATGTGTGCACCCACACATTTACACACACACACACTCTCTGTCCCGTCGGTCGGTAATTAAAGTCTGGCAGAAAAACAGCAGCCATACATAGTCAATGAGAGCGGGGAACACAATGAGCACACAGAGCAGATGATTACTGTAAATAAAAGACTGAAACGTGAAGCGAGGGAAGAGGGAAGAGGGAGCGCAGGACGACAGGACGCCTCCGGCTCAGAGAGAAATGGAGGCTGGAGAGAACGAGGGCAGAAAGAAAGAGGAGAGAGAGACGGAGGAAGAGAGGAACCGAGGAACCGAGGCTGAAATGAGGAGGGAGGACGTGGATTTGGAACTTTCCACTTCTGTGTCAGTTTGAAATATGAATGTGAAGTAAACCGTTTCAACACATGTAGGGTTTGGCAGAAGGAGGAACTCTTAATTTGTGGTAATTCCGTCAGGTGAGGACGGAGCAGGGGGAGATGACGGCTCCAGTATAAAGAGTTGGCAGCTGGAATATTTCCACGATGACCTTGAAACACTTTACTGTGACCTTCTCTGTCTGGACCGTCTGGGCTTTACACTGCGTTCCCTTCGCTTGTCTCTTAATGCTCAGAAGCTGACGTCATGCAGATACTGTAAGTCTGGAATCCTCTTCCTCCTCCTGGATATCTAACTTCAACTGGTAAACATCCATAAATCATCAGCCAGCATGATTCACTGAAACGTTAAACTGTGTCAGGTGCTGGATTGTTGTGGTTTCCAGGATTAAGTCTGAACTCTGATGCTCACACCCGACAGGTTCCTGGCCCCCGTGGAGCGTGGGGGGGGGGAGCTGTACACACTCTTGTTAGCAAACACTCACCGATTTACACATTCAGCAAATTCACCTGAGAGACGTTGTGTCCTGATAAATGTGAGTTCTCCACCGACTCCCGAGACAAACACAGGCAGGAGAATAAAACATGACAAATGACTCAGTTTCTATTTCTCATTCGATCAAATATAAGTACATGAATGTTTTATCATTACTTTGAAAGCAGAGTGTAATGTGAGCAGCAGATACCAAACTACTGTGACTCTGGTGAAAGGTCCAGAAGTGGCTCTCGTGGAACGTTGACTTAGGAGTGATTGTGTCAACATTGATCCTGAGGACATTTTTAGATTTGGAATGGTTCCCAACTCGGAATGTCTCTAAACCAGGTTGTAAAAGGAAGTGAAGTCAAACTCAAATGCTTATTGATGATCTGATCTGAAAACAGACGTTTGAGTGAGGATCAGTCCTGCTTAGTGTTCTCCCTCAGATCCATCTCTTCTCAGAACATCTCACACGTGCACGGTATATTTACCTGCTGATTTACATGCACTGTGTGACCCAGGTCCGGTGAGACAGTCTCACTGGAACTTCTCCCCGGTCGTTAACTTCTTGCACTGATACAATCATCTAAGCCCAGAACATCCTAATTGTTTTCCTTGACTCACTAAGTCCTGCCCCCCCCCCCCCCGCCCGGCGCCGCCCGCTGATCTGTCAGATCCACAGATCTCCTGCAGTGATGGATGTGCGGCTACGTTACTTAGCTCAGCTGGATTCACATCAGCTAATATGGGCTGTGTACAGTGCTCCAGTCCTATCACAGGTCCTATCTCCCATAGTTGACATGCACTCCCTGAACTGTGAGGTTTCCAAATGTCAGCTGCTGCTCTGCTAACCACCTTGTGTTGTCCGGAGGAGACGCAGCTGCAGCAGCAGACTTCAACTTCATTATTTGAAATGTGTGTCAGGTTCAAGTAGGAAGTCTTAAGTTCACTGTGCATGTACGAGAATCTTTTTTATGGAAAATGGAAGTTTGAATCTCGGACATTCAGACATCATGTGATATGAATTAAAGCTGGAGAAAGAGCGTGAGGTGTAAAATACTTTGATGTAGATCTGTGTGAAATGTGCAGATTCATGATTTGGGGCTTTTTGTGCCTTCGAGTGTTGGTTGTTGGAGAAGCAGCGACCGTCCTTGTGTTGTGAACGAGAACATGTTCACGCTGTGTTACAGATCCAATTCTGTCTCCTACTCGTCCTTTTGTGTGTCCTCCTGGTTTCTCTCTGCACTAATGGTGCTTATGGGGAAATTGTGAGAGTGAGAGAAAGTAGAGAGAGAGTAGAGAGAGGGGGGGGGGGGGGGGGGGAGAGAGAGAAAAAGGCAATTTGGAGGAAAACCGAGCTGTAGGAGCAGGGTTGAAACTAACGGTCATCTTTGATCACGCTGTGTTTTCTCTCCATCTAATCAGCTTGGACGTCGTCCAAACCTCCGACTCAGAGACAGACAACAGCGTGTGTGTGCGTGTTCGTTTGTGTGTGTGCGTGCGGGTGTGTGTGTGCGGGTGTGCGTGTGTGCGGTGGTTAAATAGACAGCGAGTAAGTAAGTAGGCTTTTGTGTGTGTTGTAATACTTTTATATAATCTCTTGAATGTCCTGTTTCCACACAGACTGGTACAGTATGTCCGAGTGTATGTACTGATCTGTCTGTAGTTAACAGACAGCACACTGGCCCATATGATGTTTACACCAACTGTGCGTGTGTGTTTCTCAGCTCCTCCTATACCTCACCTAAAGTATTTTTATATTCTATTTCATGGCCTCATGAAGGATTTGTAGTTTTCCTATTTCAGCAAATTCAATTTGTATTTTTTTGTTAATTTCAGTTTGCAAAAATTGAAGTTACAAATTGAAAAAGGTAGAAACTGAATCGAGTTAACACAACACACTTCATAACACAAACTGAAGTATTGGTATTTAAACACTGAACTCCACAGAGGAGTTTGTGTACTCTGTGTAGTTCAGTGTTAAACTTTGTTGACTACACGTTACCTCCACATTAACGCTGGAAGGTGTGTTATTATTTTAAATGCAAATATCTAAAAAAAATACATCATATAGTCAAATAAACATGCAGCAAACTATGCTGAATTTATAGATATTATATAGTTTGCTGTAAAGAACATTGCAGAGGAAACAAAACGTCTGTTTTTAACAATTTAAACATTTTAAGAAAACATATACGTATTTTCTTTGTTCCAAAACTTCATCAATAATCCCCGAACAGAAGTTGAACAGAGAATAATAAAACACTGGCTTCAGAAAGTAGTCGCACCTCTTCACCTGTCGCTCTCATCACACTCGTTATCTTTACCTCTGCACCTTTTCTAACGTTTTAGTTTCTATATCTTGAGTTTAATCTGTTTGTCTAAGGAAAGGTGAATCCTCCCTTATACAATTATCAGCTATAACTAATAGAATATTTAGCAGAATGCAGTTGTTCTTATTATATTATTATTATTATATCGAGACAGAAAAACCTCCTAAGTCCAGATGTGGTCCTGGGATATAACTGAAAACTTCAATATAAATGTTTCCCTGTTTTATTCTCATTGTTCTATTTGAGGTTAAATCTTCTTATATTCTTTCCTTGTTTCTTCTGAATGTCGATAACGAGCACGACAGAAACAATAACCTGATACATTTCAAACACATATTTACCATTAGAAAAATCCGCATTGTCTTATTTATCTGTCATATTTATTGTGTTTGGTCACAAGTAGAAATCCCCCCCCCCCCTGTTGTCGTTTTCCTTGTGTACATGTGCGGCTCCGGTGTAAACGAGCTGTTATTGGTTGAGAAGTGTGTCACAAGGGTTCGAGTCTGATCTCCCACACTCTGGTGCCATCTACTGTCTCGACTGGAGAAGTGCAGCCGGGCTCGGTTCCATCCGGGTCCGACTCCGGCTGCAGCAGCGTCACTAACACAAACAGGAAATGGAAACACGTTTTAAAACTGATCAGTCAATATAAACCATTTAAGTTATTTATCAAGAAAAATGTGGGCTCTCGCTTTCTCTGTTTAAAATCACTAAGCAGGACTTGAAATTAAACATATTCATATTCATATTAGTCTCTCAGTCACAAAACAATTAAATTGTCGTCACTATTAATTAATCAACAGATTATTTGTCAAATCTTCTCTGATTAATAATTTAAAATTCATGAAATGTCAAAATATTGTAAAATTCCCCAAAGGATGAAACTCACATTATTGTTTTCACTTCATCGACATTAAAAAGCAACAAATCCTCTAATTTGAGAAGATGCTTTTATGGGTTTATGGGTTTTTTAAAACCATTTTTGCTTTAAAGTTGAATGAGACGACTAATAACTAAATTATCACTGTAATTTATACCATCACTCTTCTACTGATTTACAGTTAATCCACTAATCAGCCTTAAACAAAGGAATGTTTTATAGACTAAACAATTAAATGTATATATGTAAAATAATCTGCAGATTCAATGTTAATGAAGATAATTATTAGAAGCTGCTCTGAAATGAATGTGTTTTTTTTTTAGAGCTGAAGTAAATCATGTGTTCAAACTCTGACTGTTGACATGGTTCCTGTCAATCTGCATGATTGACAGGACAAATGCATGTGTTTAAAATGTAATGTAATGTTTTTATGGATAACTGTTAATGACACTGTGTGTGTGTGTGTGTGTGTGTGTGTGTGTGTGTGTGTGTGTCTTCTCTCTCCCCCCCAGCTTTTTATTGCTTCCTCCGACGTCCCGCCCACCATGCTCCTCCTAGATTCTCACGTGTCCATTGAAGGCGCCGGCGGCGAATGCTGAGCAGGCTGGCGAGGCTGGGGTCCGCCTCATTGTCCTGTGATTGGCCGCTGGACGGTACTGAGGCAGAATGGAGCCAATGTCCAACAAGCAGGATAGCAACTCGTCAGAGGGGGACGAGAAAGGGTGAGACGGGGGGTTTGTTTGTGGGCTGAATGGAATGTGATGGATTGTTCTGCCTCCCTCTCTTTGTGTGTTTGTGTGTGTGTGTGTTCATGTGTGTGTGTGTGTTCATCAAAGCGCAGGCGAGCGCTGCTTTGACAGAAGTGACAGATGAGAAAGCAGCCGCGGGCCTTGACGGACAGATTGATGGATGGATGAAAGATGCAGAGCAGCACCAGCACCTTTTTGTTTTCAAAGCACAGGACTGAACACATTCCTGAGACGAGCTCAATTCACAAGCCGAGAGGAAGATGCTTTAATGAGGAGGAAGAGCAGGGAATGAACAGACGAGTGGTTCTGCTGGATAAGCTTTATATAAATAAATCAATGGATGGAGGGATGGTAGATGATGGAGGGATGGGGCGGGGGCGGGGGGTAGAAAGAGGGGGAGGAAGCAGAGTATTTTTTGGGAGAGGTAAAAGGGAGTTAGGACATTCTGTCACGCTGCCATCTGTGCTGCTCTGTCTCCGTGGCACGTGGAGTCGCACAGACACACACAGACACACACACACAGACACACACACACACACACACGGTGTGAGACGATGAAGTTTAATCCCCATAGTGGTGAATATTAAACAAATAAATACACAGTAATCACTTCAGTACATTTTGTAAAACATGTAACGACACAATCATTTTCAGAAACAAGAATAAAAATAAATCAAACTCAACTGGTTCATCCTGACGTTCATCTGTTTTCATAAAAAACCAGAGACTGAAAACAAAGATGGACGATGCGATGACATTACAGAAGTTAAATATTAATGAGGTGTAGATGAGAAGTTGTGTAATATTATAAACCTCATGTTAAACCACCTTGTTGTTGTTGTTGTTGTTAGAATTGACGTTGCAGTAAACGCTGACTTCCAGGAGAGGGTGTTCAAGAACCCAGAGAGCGATTGTTGCTGTTGTTGCTTTTTACCAGTCAACACATTTCAGGTTGTTCAGACAGTTGTTGTGAGTGCAGCTGCACAGGCCACAATTCAGTTGTGTTGAAAAAAAAAAGCTACAACTCTTCAGATAGAAAGAACAAATATCAATTATTTTGAGCTTAAAACTTTTGCTATCATCATGAAACAGTCATGCTCCGTCATGCTCCATCATGCTCCGTCATGCTCCGTCATGCTCACAGCAGAAAGAGCTGTATTGATTTCGATGACCTTCAGATTCACCATCGTGCTGCTGTCGTGTGCGATGTTACACAATACAACACAAGCAGCATCTACCTGGGGAGATAATTGATCTTTGGCAGAAGCCTCTTTACTCTGAGGTTGTGCGTTGTGTGTGAGAGGATGGGTGTGTATTTTATTTAGGATGTACATAAGTGTGTGTGTGTGTGTGTGTGTGTGTGTGTGTGTGTGTGTGTGTGTGTGTGTGTGTGTGTGTGTGTGTGTGTGTGTGTGGATTAGTGCAGTGGACAGAGCTGGATTAGGAGCAGCGAGGGCAGATGGAGCCACAGAAAGCAGAGGACAGCTCAGGACGCCGCAATATGTGACATCAACAGGGGATTGTCGCTTTGTGTTTGTGCGCATGTGCGTGTGTGTTTCTCACAAAGTGTGTCATTGACCATGCACGTGTTCTTGTGAGCGCTGCCTCATGCCCTGACCCCTCCCCTTTGTGATTTCTGAGTCACAGAGCATTCTGGGTAAACACACACACACACGCGCGTGCACGCACTCACAGAGATGTTGCAAAGCTTTGTGTAGCCTGGAGAAGGTGACGAAAATAGAATCTGCCGTGTGTGTCTGTTGTGTTTCTGTCTGTCTGTGTGTGTCTGTCTGTGTTTGTGTTCAGCCTTAATTTCTTATTCTAAAAACATAAATCTTAAATAAAGCTTTCGTGCTTCACAAAAACAAAACAAACACAGAGATTTGTGTCGGTATATTTATCTGTTTGTCGTAAAACTAACCACGATGGAAAAACTGTGATAACCCGACACAGGAAGTTGCAGCTTCATCAGTCCGACCTCTGCCAGCTGAAGTCTTTGGAGTTTTCATTAAGTTACGAAACAAAAGCCATTTCTATTGTTTTCCAAAAGTTCCGTTAAGTTTAATGAACTAAAACAAGACAGATAACAACCATAACGTTGGACTGCAGCAGTGCATTGTGGGTGTTGTAGTATTTAGATCTAGTGACACACTAAAGTCGTAGCTAATTGGACTAATAGGTTTTTCCCTCCTCCTGGTTTGTGAAGTTCTGCCTCTCGTTGAATCCTCGTCCTCAGACGACCTCTCTCTACTCGTACATTGACTTTATTAGCTGCAGCAGCAGAAGCAAACACAGCATCGGCTGCTTGTCCATTCACAAGCCGTCTCTCAGCCGTGTGTCTGAGAGACGGAGACGTCAGCAGCGAACTGAGCGTGAGAATCAAACAGTGTTAAAGGTTTTAAATGTTTATTAGAGAACAGGTCAACACGGAGTCGTGAACGTCTCAGAGTCGTCGATTTCAAAGCAGAATCTTTTTAATAAAATTGGACTTATGTGATTCTAGGTGAGGATTCTAACGTGTGTGTTGATTTATGCAACTGGTGCCGATTCAGTTTCAATCATCTTAAGGAAAATAAGTTTTAGTCACTTGACATTTCTCAAGTTTTCATCCAGTTTTTCCTCCGTGACATTTTAGAGTTTTACGTCCTCGAGGATTCTGGTGGTACAGCTTCCTCTGTGTGTGTACAGTAACCACGGTAACAGCAGGTGTTTGTGTCACATTGTTCTGCAGACGCACAAAACTGACTCAGTTAATCCAGTTAACGTTTCCAAACCCGTCTGAACAGAACCAGGCTCTCTAATCGGATCCCTGTCTATCTTTACCACAGCTACCTGTGCTGTTCGCTGCAGAGAACTGAGTCACACAGAAGCTGGACTCACATTCTAGACATAGAGCTGTCGACTGGCGTCATGTCACCTGACATAACGTTTCTCCTCATTATTTAAAACAATATTTAATCCAGTGTTGTGCATTTAGCAAACTATATGAATCAGGTTTTTTTAGAGCCCGACTGAAATTGATTGTTGGCGGAGTTGTGACGTCCCAAAAATAAAATCCACAGGACGACAGGGAAGTGACGAAATAACGACGGGATGTTTTAATGATGAAGGTTTTATCGTTGTTTATTTACAAAACTAAATATTAAAAAATCTATTATAATAATTCAAATCCCTTGAAAAAATGTGATTGAGGCTTTTTATACAGGACGTCACAGGAGGTCTCACCTGACAGTTTATTATCAGTCACTATAATTTAAATGAAAACACAAATACAACCAAATAGAACTTGTTTCATGTGCACATCTTTACTGAGCTGTTTATTCTGTAAAATCTAAGTTGTCATATCGGCACATACAGGTGATAAGTCTGTGAGACATCAGCTGATATGATCTTGTTCTGTTCTGCTCGTCCATGTCCAGACCAGATAACCTCTCCGCTCACGCCGGTCAGACCAAGCCGGTGTGTGTTGGGTTACAGACAAACATTCCTTCATTATGGTAAAGACAGCGTCGGCTGGTTCCAGTCGCTCGGTGCAAAGCGGAGGTGAAGAGAACCTGATCCACGCTGAAGAGCTGAGGTCACAGCTGTGGATCTGGGATCTGAGGCAGGAAGTCACGCTCCGGCCAACAGAAAACCAGGATTTGTTACAGCTGCACCATGGAGAACGTCCGGCTGCTCCCGTTTGCAGAGCCGACTTTCTGCTGATGTCACGAGCTGCGGTTTTTATTGTCAAACTTTGAAAAGCTCTGTCAGTCCAGATGTTGCTTCATACAGCTGTTAGTCCCCGTGACGAGAAGAGATTCACACACGTTACATCACTGGTGTGAATGTAAACCGAAGAAAGGTCTGAGACCATTCTCCCATTGTGTGAATCTAAAATATCCTTCGTGATACTTTGCAAAAATATATTATACTACTACAAATAAAAAGACAAACGTAAAAGTAAATATACCACAGTAGAAAGTACACATCACACTAGTACTTTGTATCCACAGACTCTGGATGTTTCATATTTTACCTTCAGGAAATAACAGTCTGGACCCCGGCACTGACAGTGACATAACACTGTGTGTGTACTTATATCTGTGAGGACGGTTTTGAGCTTAGACCCTAAAGAGCTAGAGAATGAATTATTCCAATGAGTGTCCTCAATAAGATTCAAGTACAAACATATGTGCCTCTTAAATAGTCCCAGAGGTCAGGGCCCTGATATCTGACCGCTTCCTGACGACGCTGACACTCGGACTCGTCACTGGGGAGTTTTACACATGAGCACATATGACTGCTGAGTCACCGGGAGGATCAGAACATCTACAAGCTAAAGCTGCACGTCGACTTCCTCTTCCCTCGTCAGTCAGCGAGGCGTCCGACACACGGCTGACGTGGTGGCGTTTACCTCGAGGTGTTTCTAAAACTGTCGGCGCTTGGTTGAGCTCTGACAAAAGGGCGACGCCGTCAGTAAAGTGGAGGAGACGTGAGCAGGAGTGACGGGAGGAGAAGAGTGGCAACGGAACAAAGAGTGGAGTCGAGATGAAGACAAAGTTTAACGTCAGCCGGTTGAATGAAAGTGACATTCTCTGACAGTTGAAATATTTCCTGAGAAAATCCTCAGGAAATATTATTTATTCAGAAGGATTTAGGATTATTTTCCTTATATGATATTTGTTAAAATTGCCTCAGAGACGAGGGACGAGCGGATGAGAGGATGGAAATCGAACAGAAACAGGATTAGAAATTACTCAAGTCCGTTAACGACCTGATTTCCTGAACTGTTGCTGCTCTTTTATCTCGCGTGTAGAGAAAAGATGGAGTTTCTGCTTTGTTTCCATCAGGTTCAGTGACTGTGTGTCTGCACTGATGCTAATAGATTCATATTTTACATCGTGTTAAAGCACATTTTTGTGAGGTTTGCATTTCATTTCCGTCCCAGCTGCTTGTGTGGCCTCCATCTTCTGGTCTCTGTGGCAGGAACAGTCTAACTTCTGCTGCACGGCACATCGACTTCAGCCCTTATCCCCAGAACTCCCTTGACATTTTCGTCTCCACTTTTTCATCCTTGAAATATCTGTATTCTTTCCAGTTTTGCATCTGTCGTGTGAAAGCCATCACCGTGCCCTCTGGTCCGCGGTGAATCCTCCAGAGCATCCGGCTGTTTCCTCACATGAGCTCATTCAGACGTTAACCAGAGACTTTACTTCTGAGCTGGCAGGAGAACGTCCGGAGCTTTCCACCCAGACGTGGGCGTGTCTCACATGCAGAACCCGTCTGGAGAATGTCAGGACATTATCCGGAGTTCAGTGCAGGTCTGAGAACAGCTCACCGTCTTTTAAACACTCCGGTGGATGTACAGTATATTTCCCCGACACTAATTCCATCAGTGCAACATGAGTCATGCCGAGCTCGTCATCCTCTTGCTCTGAGCTCTTCCCTCTTTCTGATCTATATTTAGCTGCTGTCAGTGAAACCCTATATTTCCTGCTCAGGTATTTCCCATTACAGTCCTGACTGTGGCTGATACAGAGCTGATCCCCCCCCCCCCCCCCCCCCCCCCCCCCCCCCCCCCCCCCCCCCCTGGGAGGCTGGTAAACTACGACTGTAGCTTAACGCTTATAAAGAGAAAAGGGACTATAAATGGTTTATGATTGAGGACAGTATTTCTGTTAGAAATATAAAATCCGTGCAGCACAGTGGGACGTATGATGGAGTGATTGCTGTGTAAATGCACCTAGTGTTAAATTCTCTCTGTTTTCCATTACCCCCAATTGGGCTGTTAAACAGTTTCCTTTCAGGTCCACTTCTCCAGGTGGTTCTGTCTCCAGCTGTAACTGTGGCCTTCACAACAAGTGGTTCTTATCACATCGGAGCAAAGATCACAGACGAGTCTAATTCAATTGATGAGCTCCCTCGAATCTGTGTGTCCTCACAAGACTCCTCTCAGCTGCTCTGTGGAGTCAGGCTGACGTTACGTAACCAAGTCAGCGTTAGAGCTCAAGTGAGTTTAGAGGCAGAGCGGCAGAGTTTGTTTGTTTGTTTGTTTGTTGTTGTTTTCTCCTGTGGGACGAAAAGAGTGAAGTAGAAGAGAGGTGGAAGTGGAGGAGGACGAGTGACAGGACGTGGAATATGAAAGTATGAGCAGGGATGACAGGTGGCAGAGGAGAGAAAGACGAGAGGAGAAGAAAGATGAAGTGAACGTAGAGAGAGAGAGAGAGAGAGTGTGGTTGGACGAGGTAGACGAGAGCATGATGAGGTGTATTGTGATGACGGAGAGCAGAGACTACACATGCACACACAGACAGGGAGACGGGGGGGGGGGGGGCTGGACCTGAGCAACTGAGGGAGGGAGAGAAAGAGGGAGGGAGGAGGATGATAAACAGAGTGGCTGTTCCACCCAGCAGCCAGTCTGAGAGCCACTGTTTCCTGTGACAGCTGATCGACTTCACTCACTCTGACCCGAGCAGCCGCTTCACCGGGAGCCGAGGCGCTGCCGGGGATTTGAGGAGCTCCTCTCGGGGGGGTTACAGGGAAACTAAAGCCGCTGTTGGCCACGCTCCTCCGCTGTTGAAGTGGAACTATTGTTGCACTGCTCCACGTTGAGGTGGGACACGTGCACTGACTCAGCTGAGCTGCTGCTGGCTGACACGTCTCTTCTTCTGGATTTTCCTGCACAGGCAGCATCATGCATATCTTACAGCCGTACTGCATCAACAGGTTGGTGTGTGAGTGCGTGTGCGTGTCTGTCTCTGTTCACATGCATCGACTGGGGTGGGGGGGGGGGTGCCATGAGTCTACGCACCACATGCTCCCACCAGCTCGGGACTGTCTCTGTTTCCCCGTCCTCGCCGTCTTCACACTAATTTATTACTGCTCAGAACGGAGATTATCACATTATAGTTCTTTCATCTAATAACATGTCAGGACTTATTTGATGAAACAAAGAATCCAGTTATTCACATGATTCTTTGTATGAAGCCAACTTGTTGTTTCTTTTCTCTGCTGAAGTCATTAAGAGGGAAAGTCCCTGGAAATAGCACAATGTGTTTCTGACATGTTGCTCGGTGCAGGAGGAGGTTCTGCAGCCTGACAACCAGCTGATGTAAATGTGACCTGTTTGTTTACTGTGTGTGTGTGGGGGGGGGGGGGTATGGTAGTGATTCTATAAACACATCATCTTCCACCTGATGATGTTTCAGCTGCTCACTGATGATAACTCATCTGTTTGTTGGAGCCCGACCCATCAGGGGGCTGATACCATCAAACATGAATATACATGTTCTTTAAAATGTCATAATCAAACCTTCATGACAGAGAACTGTAATTGAGGTTTTGATATTTTACAGTTTATAAACTTTATAAATATAAAGTAAACACAAATACAACCAAAGATAATCTAAATACAGTGAAATAAAAGATTTCATTTCAGCACGTATCAACAAATAGAAACTGACGCCTCCTCTGTGGAGAAGCCGTCCCGCACGTTCCTGCTCCTTCATGGTCGAATAAACTTTGAACTGAAATATTTGATGAAATCCTCGGAGGTTTTACTTTGAAATATCAGAGACCTTCTGATGCTGATACTCACAGGAGGTCTCCGAGAGGCCGATAGTGGACGATAACACTGTCGAACCGAGGGTCTGATCTTCTGACTTGTGCATGAATACATGTGCACTGTACAGCGTCTGTTCACCACACATCAACTCACAACGCTCGTGTTCCTTAATGAGCTCGCTGCCACTGACGGAGATAATTAGGACTTCAGTCGAACGGAGCCGCTGCTCGGGAGCTTTGTGTTTCTCCACATGGATGTAAGGAATCTGCAGTGGGAGGGAAATGTTTGATGCTGATGCAGATAAAACCAGAGGCTGTTTGCAAACATGTTTGAAAGCTTGAAAAAAGCTGAGAATGTGTCCGACGTTGTGTTTTCAGCTTGTTCTGGTGTCGACAGGATATTCTGCACTGCGCAGTTTTCACCGTCTCTCAACCAAAGAATCGTTTCATCTGATGTGTTTGATATTAACCAGCCCTCCACCTCCTGTGACTTTCACCTGCTCCCTGATGTGATGATGTAGAAGGTCGATAAATCAACGTCCACACGAGAACCTTGAATATCATTTATTGGAGATTTGGTTTGTTTTTAGCTGCAGAAATGGCAGAACGGGTTTTTCTCTGTTACGGTAGCTCAACACACACGGTGCTCCAACCAGAGGAGACGGTTTCCCACCGTGTTACTGTCTGACCACACTGCAATAAAATTAATAAGTTTGCTGAAGCGTGAAGAGCTGCAAGAACCCAGAGGATTTCCACCCCCCCTTTTTTTTTGTTGGAAGAGGAAAGTAGATTTGACAGCCAGCGAGACGGAGGGGAGGGGAGGGGAGGGGAAGGGAGGGGTGTTACCTAATACTGCTGATGGAAGTTTAGAGAGGAGAGGAAGAGGGAGAGGAGAGGAAAGGAAGAGGAAAGGAAGAGGGAGAGGAGAGGGAGAGGAAAGGGAGAGAAGAGGGAGAGGAGAGGAGAGGAGAGGGAGAGGAGAGGAAGAGGAAAGGAAGAGAGTAGGAAAGGAGAGGAAGAGGATAAGAGAAGAGAGAGGAAGAGGGGAAAACCAAGGGAAAGGAGAGGAAGAGGATGAGATGAACGGAAAGGAGGAGACAAGTATTGGAGACGAGAGGAAGAGGAAGAGGGAGAGGAGAGGAGAGGAAAGGAAGAGGAAAGGAGAGGAGAGGAAGAGGAAAGGAAGAGGGTAGGAAAGGAGAGGAGAGGAAGAGGATGAGATGAACGGAAAGGAGGAGACAAGTATTGGAGAGGAGAGGAGAGGAAAGGAAAGGAAAGGAAAGGAAGAGGAGAGGAGAGGAAGAGGAAAGGAAGAGGAAAGGAAAGGAGAGGAGAGGAAGAGGATAAGAGAAGAGAGAGGAAGAGGGGGAAACCAAGGGAAAGGAAAGGAAAGGAGAGGAAGAGGATGAGATGAACGGAAAGGAGGAGACAAGTATTGGAGACAAGAGAGGAAGTGGGAGATTAGACGAGAGGAAATAGGACACGAGAGGAGAGGAGAGGAAGAAAGGGAACAGAAGAGAGGAGAGGAAGAAAGAAAGGACTGGGAGAGGAGAGGACAGATGGAGAGATGAGAGAGAGAGAGAGGAGAGGACAGACAGACATGGGGGAGACATTTAATCCAAATCTGCTGCCAGAGAGTGAGAAAAGAGGAAGGATAGAGAATTAAATGGAGGGATGGAGGTGTGTGTGAGAGACAAGGGATGGAATTATATATAATCTGGAGTGTGTGTGTGTACTTGTGAGTGAGTGAGTGTGTGTGTGTGTTTGTTTGTTTGTTTGCTCTTTGTCTGTAAAAGGAAATTAAAAAAACTTCCTAAATTGGATATGTGATTTAAAAATAGAATTTGTCCACAAGTAAAATCAGAATTCACAAAGAAGAGATGATGTGAAGAAGAGATCTTCAGTCGTGTCGAGGAAACTCAAACTATAGACGACACCGGTCCCTTCATGACAGATCTACTGTCTATGAGTCCATTCATGTCTCCATGAGCGTTAAAGCAATAACTCAAATCAGATGAATGTGTCACACTGGTTTATTTTGATAAGGAAGGTTCCTGATTGAGGGGCCTTCATAATAAGAGCTACTTGAATCCTCTAAATGAGAAGGAAGAGAAAACGCCGCCACACAATTCATTTCATTTCAATATCATCACTGGAACTTCAAACTAATATAAATATCATCATCAGAACTAAATACAAACATAAATGTATTTCCTAATTGCAGAATACACACAAAAGTCTTCCACTTTTTATAATGTTTTCTTCACGTAATGCCTCATGTTTTTATTTCAACAGTTTTATTTTCATTTATTTAAAATCTCTTTTGTTGTTGCTTCCTGTGAGTAGTGTTAAATGTTTCCTCTGTAGAGACTGAAAACCGTCTTATTAGGTGTTATTCTGTTATTTATGATTCAGGTCAGTAGTGAACTGCAACACATTAGAGACCTTTAGTAATGAAATGTGGTGAAAGTGGATTAAACCTGAAGATTTTGACAATTATCAAGCAGAGCTGCAGTTTTTTAACTTAAATCCAATCATAAACCCAGTTTATATTTTGAACAACTTCAATGCATCTCCGGGAAATGTGATTTTTATGTTTTGCTTTTTCTATTTTCTTGTTTCTTAAACTACTCGACTTGTTAATTTAAAAAATCCCTTTCTTCTTCTCCCTCCCTCATCTTCCTCCTCCGCTGCCTCTCAGGTGGCCAGATGTGCCAAAGAGAAAGAGGAAGAACAGCCAGTGTTCGATGAAGAGTATGTCTGGTAAGGACTCATCTTCTCTGCCGTCGCCTCCCTGTGTGTCCGTCACCTCCGAACAATCGAGTGAACTCAGCCGCAGACAGGTTCCTCTGAAGAGGCTCAGTCGCAGCCGAGGTGCCGAGGGTTTGTTCAGCCGAGCCCATCAGGCTGCAGCCGGCTCCCCCGGGCGCTCGCTGCTGTCCTGGGAGTCATTACTATGATAAGCTCCTCCTCGACATCTCACATCTCCCCTCGGAGCTTTGTTGAAAACAAATTAGTTCACCCAGGTGACCGCGGCTTCAAAGGTCTGTTTGGTGTCGAGAGGACCAAACTTTTACATTTGTTGCCAAACAGGAAAGTTCATTCAGGACATGGAGTTTTCATAGAATACAAGAATAGGATAGAATTTAATTGTCCACTAAAGTAGAATATTGTTTAACCAATTAACCATCTGACATAATTAACAATTGTAACGGATTCTACATGGTTTATTAAACCATTAAAATAGATCTTTGATCACATAAAATACAGAAACTTTGTCACACTAGACTGAGTCATAACTCAATGATCATGTTATTATCTGGGATCGGCTCATGTATGTGTGTGTGTGTGTGTGTGGTGCATTCACGTGCTGTCGGAATATTCAGAAAAACTTGTTGATTGGTGTATTCAGTGTTATTGGGTATTGTATTGGGGGGGGGGCTGTCCAGACGACTGCCAGTCCTTGTGCATCGACACCACAGCTGAGAGGTTAAAGTTTAAAGTGAATAGTATCAAGAGAACTCTTCACTTCTCCAGAGAAATGAATAAGCAGATGAAAAGTCCTGATAAATAATGTATTTATATAATATATGTGTATAAATACCTCATAAGCTGCGTGTGTGCAGAAGAGACTGCAGTCGTATATGTTCCATCCTGTGTCACAGTCTCTTGGGGCCCAAAGCACAGGAGCTTCTTTGAGGATCCTGTGATAACATTCACCTCCTCCTCCTCCTCCTTCACTCCCCCTTCATCCTCTGCTCCTCCTCATCACTCCTCACTCCGCCCTGCCTTCCTCCTCCTCCTCC
Organism: Hippoglossus hippoglossus; assembly: GCF_009819705.1. Lineage (NCBI taxonomy): Eukaryota > Metazoa > Chordata > Actinopteri > Pleuronectiformes > Pleuronectidae > Hippoglossus > Hippoglossus hippoglossus. The sequence goes on along the minus strand of NC_047158.1, from coordinate 22,231,449 downwards.
TCCTCCTCCTCCTCTCCTGTAGCTCTTAGCGTCTCTGTTCCAGGATACATCCCCAGCTACCTGGAGAAGGACGAGCCGTGTGTGGTGTGCGGGGACAAGGCGACGGGCTACCACTACCGCTGCATCACCTGCGAGGGCTGCAAGGTACAGACGAGCAGCACAGACCTTTTCTCTTTGACATGTCTCATCTCCGTCACTTCAGAGAATATGAACAGAGAAAAATGTGGAATAAGAAAAAGAAAATACACACAGGTCAATATGAATCGAATTTAAAATCAAATGCAATACTATACACATTAAGAGTGTGAGGATGCAATGGAAAGGAGTGTGACAAGTTATTAATGCACATAAACAAATATGCAAAGGAGAATTTGAACATGAGTTGAATTATGAATCAAGAAGCCGATAAATTCAACATAAACTTTATATTTAATAGCGTATTGCTGCATGTGAATGTTCCGTAGAGGAAGTGTTGAAGAAGGAGACTGAACTTCTGATGTGATTTAAAGTTTTGCTGAGGAGCTCATACAACTGGTCCTGGAGCAGCAGCAGCACAATCTGGCCCTGAAGCCTCGACTCAGAACAGAACCTCTGAAGTTCTGAGCCGTGACTGAATTAGATCGTAAATACCCTCCGTCAACTGACTGGGTTGAACCAGAGTGCAGACTCCGGCCGAGCCTCGGCACTGAAGCCTCTTTGTGTTTAACTGCGTTTTCCTGCTGGAGTTCACCAATCAGAGGCCTTTGTGTTCAGCATAATGGAATCCATTGGTTTGTAATGATGAACGTTTATTTAATCAGGTAAACTCCAGTTTAAATAAAGGAGCAGCACGTTAGAGTGTCTGGAGTCCTCGGCTTCAGTGGAAGTTAAAATAGCAACTTGAATGGAGATCACAATCTGCATCAATAATAGAACGGTTCACACCTCCTGTCTCCGGACTGGGAGCGGCCAGGAATGATGATGATTTGAACATGATTCATAATGAACCAAGCTTTTCAATGTCGAATAAACAGAAACCAAACAATTCAACTAGAAACAGAACACATCTGTGCATTATCTTCTGTTGTGACGGGGGAATTTCATTGGTCATCACTTAGTCTGGTCCTCGATTGGCTGGGGAATTCTTATCGACTTGTTGCACAAAAAGCTGGGACGCACGAAATCAGAGCACAAGCAGTTTATATTTGAGTGCAAGCGGCAGGTTTTGAGTGAAAGCGTTAAACGTCCTGCTGTCAAAGTGACAGATCACGCTCTTGAATAAAGAGATGGAAAACAAAGAAATGACATCTTGAGAAATGACACATGAAAGTTCAGGTGTTATTAACCCGGTGTTGTATTGTTGAGTGACCGATAAGCAAAAAGGTTTTTCTGTCTTTCTGTGCAGTTTATTTTAACATGAATTCAGCTGGATACTTTTCTTACTTGCTTCAACAAATAAGTCTCTGCTGCACCAGCGAGCTGCTCGATCAGTCTCGTGTCAAATCTATTTCTGAGACCTTCAGTCAGGCCATCGCTTCGTTACTTAACTCTTGTTAAGCAGGATCCTGCCATGCAATCACCAGCCTGCCATGTGATGGGCCCCCTTCCACTCACATGTCTTGCAACTAAAAAACACAAGAACATTTAATTGCCGGATTTAATTTTGAGGTTATGGTAAATTTAAATTTCACCTCCGTCACTGAATGGGCTCTTCTCTTCCCTCCCTCCCTCCCTCCCTCCCCCCCCCCTCCTCCCTCTCTCCAGGGTTTCTTCCGCAGAACCATCCAGAAAAACCTCCACCCGGCCTACTCCTGTAAATATGAAGGCTGCTGCATTATTGACAAGATCACCCGCAACCAGTGTCAGCTGTGCCGCTTCAAGAAGTGCATCTCCGTGGGCATGGCCATGGACTGTGAGTCAATATACCTTCATGTGTTCTCACCACCACACTCGTGTATACACAGAGAATAATGAGGTTCAGGTGAAGCCAAAGCTGCCTGGTCATAAACCCTGCCTCCTCCATGTTAACCGATGGGACAGGAGTCAAACTAAAAACTACACGTTAAGATGGTTCCTGTCATTTTAGGAAGTTTTGGTAGTTGAGCAAAATGTGTCACACCGGGGTTGTACTTTGTGTTTTGCGTTTGTTAGCTAATATTAGTATGCTGATATATAAATCTTATGCATGTATAAGGTACAACCTCACCCAGTCGCTGACACACTAAACCAAAGCTACATCCGCACAACCATGTTTTTCTTTGAAAACGCCTTTGGATACGTCTGATGTCCGCGTTACTCCGCATTTATAGAGCTGCTAAAATTGACAATTTTGGAAATGATCAAACTCACAAACTCTTGCTGATTGGTTCTTTATTGTCACGACGTAGCCTTCGCTGATTCGTCAGGCTCCTGTCACATGACCCCCTCGGCTACCAGTGTAGAACACAACATGGAGAATCAATTACAGGTGTTCCTGGCCCTGTTGTCTTTGCTAACAGCTGTTGTTCTGTACAATTCTGGATTTTACAATCATACAACTGAGGACACCAGATATTATTTCCCCGTGTCCATTGGGAAACGATGCCTTCCTGTTTACAATTGTTCATATGTTCGGGATTAAAACTGATACGGAGCCAAAACACTCGTGTGGACTTTTCAGACTGAATGAGTTGTTAACTTTATCGTTATATTGAATTAGCAGAACCTAGACACAACATCGCAGCTGCTTACGTGGCTTTAGAGGTTTTATTTCTTTAAAAAAAACACTCTCAGCACCCGTGACTGTGTTTATAAGAAAAGTATTTGTTGTAAAATGTGAGCAGCTTCTGTAGCAGATGTTCTGAAGCCGAGTGCTTAGTTGGTAGAAACAAAGCATTAACTGTCAGTGAGCACGGGGAGTACGGGACACATTTGTCTGTGGTCTGTCTGTTCACGGATTCCTGCTCTGCCTCGAGGACTCTACAGAGATGAAGAGGACACGCTCACACACCAACATTATCTCATTACATGTTGGATATTAATTCAGCCGTCGTCATTTGCTCGGGTAGATAAAGGAAACGGTTTCTTCTCCTCTGGACGTTTTGATGAAAACACAAATACACAACATCTGGACTTCACTTCCAGCACTTTGAAATTATTGTGTTGCTTAAATTTGATTTAGTGAAGCGGCGGCGCTCCTTTTAAATTTCACTGATGTGTTGCAGTGGAATCCTGATAATGAATAAACAGATAAATTAACAACGCACTCAAACAGTCCTGTCTCATGACTTCAGAGGACTTTGACTTGCACTGATTTCCTGGAGACTCTGAATCTGAACCTAAACATAAACCATAAACTAATCATGCAGAGACAATGCAGAATACAACGTGCACTAACAACATATGCAACACAAAGTGGATATCTGTTCGGAGGAGGTGTAGATGTATTCAGCTGGTTATGAATGTTCAGTACGCAGCCTTGATCACAGCTTTTCTAAAGCAGCTCACAGATAATGTCTCCCCACAGCTGAGTCCTGTTTTATCCTTCTGGCATTCAGGGTTCATCTGACACTTCCCTGCAGCCGTCTCTCAATATTACACTTAATATGTTTTGAAGGTCGTCCGGCTTCAGTTCTGGGAGTTTTTAAAATCCAGTAACTTTTCTCTCAGATCCGTCCGTTCTTCTGTTTTCACACCGGAGAAGAGACGTCACATGTTCCGTCCACGTTTCTGCCGCGGCACATTTGGGAAATGTGAGGTTGACGGGATGTGATCGATGTTAAATGTGCGCAGAGCGGAGAGATGACATGGCGGAGCACTGCGGTTAAAAGCCCTCACTGAATAAGTCATCCAGTCACAATGAATAAATGACTGATAGCTTCGTCGGTTCAGGTTCGTAACTCGGGCCGAGAGGGACACGGAAAACCAAACCTGCCGTTAAGAGTCATTATTAATTATTGAGAGTCATTACGAGGAAAAACTGTTTCTCAGACAAATCCTGGCTCCTCGACCTCTGTTGTTTTTAATAAGTCTGTCCACCGCTATGACTGAAGAACCTCAGGACTGGTGTAGTCTGTCGCCAAGAGAAGGTCATGGCCCACGGCTTCAAGTGAGAAACAACAGAGCAGAAATATTAAGATGTTACAGAAGAGGAACAGTAGAAACTAGATAAACTAAAGCATTTAAACAGACGGTAAGATCAGGAGTAGCACAACTATGAAGATGTGTCGTTAAGAGGGATTTAAAAGAGATGAGGAGTTTCTAACATCAGGTTAGGACCTAAACATACTCACATATCAGAACGGCCTTTAAAGTCAGCACTTAAATCTTTAAATCAACTTTTAGATTTACTGGAAGCCAGCGAAGAGAAGCTTGAAGCAGAGTAACATGATCCTTTAACAAGATGTAATTCATGTCGACTCAGTTTTGCTCAGGCAGCTGAAGAGAAAATCACAATAACTCAAATGAGAGGAAACGAAAGCATCAATGACATGAAACTTTCTGATCTTTGAAAGTTTCCTGAGTTTCAATAGAAGAAGAAACATGATTAAACACCTGATCTAACAAGTGAGTGTTTCTCTCCCGTTCTCCCACCCGCCAGTGGTGCTGGACGATTCGAAGCGCGTGGCCAAGCGGCGTCTGATCGAGGAGAATCGGGAGAAGAGGAAGCGGGAGGAGATGGTGCGGACGCTGCAGGTACGACCGGAGCCCGACACGGCGGAGTGGGAGCTGATCAGGATGGCGACCGACGCCCATCGGCACACCAACGCCCAGGGATCCAGCTGGAAGCAGAAGCGCAAGTTCCTGGTGAGTTTTAAACCCTCTGAGGAGGGAGCGTCGTCATGGAGACCGCCGCTGGGTAGCAATCAACAGAAATGTTTCACCAGAAAGTCAGAAGCCGACATATGTTCAATTCAGGTTTGTGTTTACACGACAAACTCACTCAGACGTCTGCGTTCTCACATCCAGCCCCTCTGGAGAATGTCAGGAGATTAATTACCCAGAGTTCAGTGCGGGTCTGAAAACTAAACTCCGCCCTCTCCACTGTCTGTTGGCCTCCTGTGAAATAGAACGGCTTCCAGCTCGTCCATGAAAACATTAGAACACATGAAAGTAATTAATTATGTCATATTTTCATTCACAGGCGTCTCGATCTTGTTGGATCTGTCGTTCTGATTTAGATTAATTACTTTCAGTCTCCACGCTCTCGTTTTCTTCTTTTATGTTGCTCGTTATTCCAAAGTCTTCGTCCCACACGAAGCTGAGAGTTGTTTCCACTTCAAAAATCAGGCTTTCGCATGAAAGAGGGCGAGTTCTTTTCATTTTCCAGTGAACACAGTTTTGACAGCGCTCCTTTTCACCAGCAACTTGCTCTGTGGCGCCGCACGTGGTCGCTGCCACGTGCACACACACGTGCCAGCGGTTACCTTGAGGCAGAGGTCACGTGACCGTTACCAGGCAACTGTTTTCATGAAGGCAAATAAAAAAAAGTCAAATACAGATTACAAGTTCTGCCGAAAAAATTGCTGTGGTGAGTCCAAGGTGAACGAAGACGAGAACAAGTGACGACAGATGTTCCAGCGACTTCACTGCTTTATACTGGGACCGGTTCTGTCCACTGGGGGGAGGTGACATCTAAACACACATTGAAATGACCTCACTGTCAATTACAAAACAGAGATGATCCAAAAAGTTCCTGCCAGACACCGAAGACTTTTATATCTGCAGCAAGAACCGTTCAATTCCTGTCCAGAGTTCATTTAAACATTTTGTATTTCGTCTTTTATCATATTCAACAAACTCTCTTCACGTGAGCTCGTCGCCGCCTGAAGCTGTTTCCTGTCTTTTGTAGCTTTTCAATTTCCCCGTTTTATCGAAGCATGACAGGGAATCAGCTGCGCAGCTCGAAGTGGAAACCTCTGCGACGTCGGCATATCGTTCTCTCAGATTATCTCAAGATAACTTCTTACCTCAGGCCTGTCGCGGCTAAATGCTTTTCACTTTCTCTTCCTGTCTGTGTGTCACATTGTGACTGAGTCCATCGATGTTATCAGCTTCGAGACAACGAAAACAAAGACACGCATTCATATCGATGCTCAACTCATATGTCAAGTTCTGCGTCACGGCTCATCTAATAATTTAGGAATTCCTCGTCCGTCTACTTTTCTGTCGACTTCCTTTCACAGACGAGTACATGAGTCTACAAATAGAATATCTAAATATTTGATAAAGTCTGGGGTCAATATATCTTTCAAATTTCAGGTGTGTTTCAACAATCAGTTGTGGAAAGTTTCTCACTTCTCTTGAATCCAGACTCTTTGGAACAAACCTGTGAAATGTAAAGACTGTAATGTACCGAGGCGGGTGGGACGTGTCGGTGATCGATAGTTCAATTCCCGGTGTGATTGTGTCTTTCCAGTCGGATGATATCGGTCAGGGTCCCATGGTTCCCACCTCCGATGGAGACAAAGTGGACTTGGAAGCCTTCAGCGAGTTCACCAAGATCATGACCCCCGCCATCACACGCGTCGTCGACTTTGCCAAGAAATTGCCCATGTTCTCAGAGGTAGGTCCCGTGTGTGTGTGTGTGTGTGTGTGTGTGTGTGTGTGTGTGTGTGTGTGTGTGTGTGTGTGTGTGTGTGTGTGTGTGTGTGTGTGTGTTGGTTTGTTTGTGTGTGTGTGTGTGTGTGTGTGTGTTTATCTGAGGATGTAGTAGATCTCCCTCTCTCTCTCTCTCTCTCTCTCTGTCACTCTCTCTCTCTCTCCCTCTCTCTCTCTCTCTCTCTCTCTCCCTTTCTCTCTCTCTCTCTCTCTCTCTCTCTCTTTCTCTCTCTCTCTCTCTCTCTGCTCTCTCTCTCTCTCTCCCTCTCTCTCTCTCTCTCTCTCTCTCTCTCTCCCTCTCTCTCTCTCTCTCTCTCTCTCTCCCTCTCTCTCTCTCCCCCTCTCTCTCTCTCTCTCTCTCTCTCCATCTATCCATCCCTCTCTCTCTCTCACTCTCTCTTTCTTCCTCTCTCTCTCTCTCTCTCTCTCTCTCTCTCCATCTATCCATCCCTCTCTCTCTCTCTCTCTCTCTGTCTCTCTCTCTGTATCTCCCCCCGCTCTCTTTTTCTCACTCGCTCTGTCTCTCACTCTCTCTCTCTCCTCTCTCTCTCTCTCTCTCTCCCCCCCCCCCCCCCCCTGTGGACGATATGATGACTCACCCCTCTCTGATGTCTCTCACACTAACGATCTCAGTCTGCAGTCTCCATGTATATTGTAGAGGTTACGTAAAGTGTAGCTCGGGACTTGTTGTGAATAGAAGATGAGTTTTTCTTTCTCTGCTGTGAAGCAGCGACGTGATTGAAAGAAAAGCTGTGATATCACATTGCAAAGGTAGATTTTTCTTTGGTTTTAGCTCTTTAGTAAATGATTTATTTCATATTTTAGATAGTGCAGCTGTAAGTTCCTCCATTTATCTGTATCTGTGGCATGAAGCTGCATTTCCAGCCATTATTCATAAGCACGGAGGACGTAGTCATGTTGAAATGTTTGTGGTCTTTAGATTCTTCTTGTTATTTCACTTGTGTTGTCACGTCCGTCCCCAGCTGCCTTGTGAAGACCAGATCATCTTGCTGAAGGGCTGCTGCATGGAGATCATGTCGCTGCGCGCCGCCGTACGCTACGACCCAGAGAGCGAGACGCTGACGCTAAACGGCGAGATGGCGGTGAAACGTGAGCAGCTGAAGAACGGCGGATTGGGCGTGGTGTCGGACGCCATCTTTGATTTGGGCAAGAGCTTGGCTCAGTTTAACCTGGACGACACGGAGGTGGCGCTGATGCAGGCCGTGCTGCTCATGAGCTCAGGTGAGGAACAAGTCATGTGATCATCATGTTACTTCCTGTGTTGTGACGTTATGACATTTAGTTTCTCTCCTCACGTGTTTACAGCTGAATTTTCTTCTCTCTTGAATAAAAGATGTCGTAGAAATCAGAGTAAAATATTCACCAACTTGCAGATGAATAATACAACAGCTGAAGTCTCGGCTGCTCCTGAACTTGAATTCACTTTTTACCTTTTCACATATTTGGCTTTGTAGAGCACTGACTCACTTTAAAGCACAACATCTGCTCCCGTTTGGGACCGAGCAGACGTTTGTCTTTCACCGGCCGTGTTGGAGTTGTGGAATTTAATTTATCCTTCTTTACAACCTGTGCCAGAAAGTGGATTAACCTATAGACGTTTTGAACTGATATTGGGGTTCGGGTGGAATCGTGTCGGTAAAACACAAATCAGAATACGTGTCAGCTTCGGCCCGAGTCGCTCTCCGTCTACTGATCAGCACCAAGTGAGTGGTCTGTAGACCAGAAAACACATTTCTTGTAGATTACTCCTCTTAAGAATTACTGTGGATTATAGGTCTTTGAATGGCCACGGATTCAGCTGGGTCCAAAGTCTCCTCAGGTCTAATCAGGTCTTGGTCAAACAATAACGTGCAGGACTCTGCGAGCTGCTGCTCCTGGTCCTCGCTCTGCAGCTGCAGCTCGGACAGTTGCTGCACTTGTACTCATCAGGAGACGAGATTAAATACAAGATGGAAATGTTGCATTAAATTAACATGAAATTCTTCCTCTGGTGTTTGTTTCGTCCAGACCGGTCGGGCCTCACCAGCCTGGAGAAGATCGAGCAGTGCCAGGAGGCCTACCTGCTGGCGTTCGAACACTACATCAACTACCGCAAGCACAACATTCCCCACTTCTGGCCCAAGCTGCTGATGAAGGTGACGGACCTGCGCATGATCGGGGCGTGCCACGCCAGCCGCTTCCTCCACATGAAGGTGGAGTGTCCCAGCGAACTCTTTCCCCCGCTCTTCCTGGAGGTCTTCGAGGACCAGGAAGTGTGACGCCCCCCCCCCAAAAAGCACCCTGGACAAAGGAGAGAATTTCGGGTGTCTTTGGCGTCAGAGGACAAATGTGGGAAAGACAAGTGGAGAAGTTTTTTTTTTTTTGTCCCTTTTTTTTAATCAAACACCCACAAGACCCACCAGCCACCACCAGCAAACACATCAACATCACCCGAGAGAAACACACTGACAATCTGGTCATTCTGAGAGGTACACACACACACACACACACACACACACACACACACACACACACACACACACACACACAGACACACACAGTTTAATTCCAAACTCGGTGCCATGAACGTACAGTTTATCTTTATGCAAAACACAAATCCCATCAATTAACTCCTCTTGCACCTGAATGGACAAACAGCTCTTCTCTGGAGTTTGGATCATCTCCCTCCCCCCCTCCCGCCCCCCCGCCTCTCACCTCAGAACAGCGTCGTTCTTTTTAATCTCTGGGACCTGACTCTCCTCACACAGCCCCCCCCCCCCCTCCACACGCCCACCTCCCTTGCATCTCTTTAACTGCGATGGCAACCGACCTCCATCCGTGCACGTGCAGCCCACCCCTCAGTCTGCCGAGGCTCCGTGTCTGTCAACCTACCTCCCTCACGTACTGACCTCTCTCTCTCCGTCTGTCTCGACTACACATACACACAAGCAGAACTCACACACGCCTACACTTTACCTCATACCTCGTAAAATGCGTGTCCTCATTTATTGTGTGGGCGGCGGTTTTTCTCTAATGAGAAACCAGGCTCACGTTCTGATTTACTTCTCTGCTGGAGTTAGAAGTGACAGTGGGAACACTGGAGGAAGCCCTTATCTGTAACGTATTATTAACACACACGTTATCATGCAACTATAATAGGTGTGTGTTATTATGTCTTGTTTATATAAGACTTTCTGGGCGTGTTAATAATATGTTAAAGGGAAATAAGATGAGAAAGATAAGATTCCTGTGAACATATTGAGGAGAGTGTGGTTATTTTAAGGATTTTTATTCTTAAGCCATTAATAACTTCGATAAAATATCAATACATAAACCTCTGGTGCTGTGAAATCATTAAAAAGGTTATAATGCACATATGACTTTAAAACATTTGATTCAGAGCAAAAACTGTATTATTTTTAGCGTGAGGGAACTACACATCCCATAATCCATTGCAAGTGACCCCTTTCCAAAACGTAGCATAGCATGCTAAACGAGCAAGTGAAAGTCCAAATCAATATTTATATATTAACAACAGATTATATAACCACTTGCGTGTGAAACGGTGATGATACAAGACACAAACAATAAATACAAATAATCAATATGTTCACAGGAGGCTCTCGTCGCACCTTATAACTGTTCATTCAAAATTCAAACTTTAATCTATAAAACTGATTGTTATGATTTTCAAAGTAAACTGTCGTCACAGCAGGCGTCAGCGTATATACGTTACTCTTATGATTTTATTTTGGTGTCGCCCACTGGACTAAACAAAGCAGAGGAGTGAATCCATCACATTCACTAAACTTCATTAACTGAAAGGAATCATGAAATCGTGGAGCTACATAACCTGAAAATGTTGAAAAACTGTTCACACACGTGAATATAAATATACATACACACATATATTTATAGATTATATATCTAGAATACCTCTCCAACACATACCTCTTGTTTTCATTACCTCACTCACACTAACACACACACATGTAGTACACACACACATTCAGTTTTTTATTGTATATTACCTCAGTTGTTTGTTGCTCGTCTCGTCCTCCCCCTGAATAACCACCGGACCGTACCACACTTCCTGCCTTCGATGTGTGTATGTGCGTGCGTCTTCTCAGTGGAGCCCCGCCCTGATAATCACACCCCCCCAGCCCCGCCTCCTCGCCTCCCTGCTGTCACGTGATAGGTTCGGTGCTGGGCAGGTGGCGGTCTCGCCCGTCGCCTGTTTCACGTCCGGTCTGAAGGTGACAGACTCTACCTCACCTCTCAGCTCTCATCTCAGTGCAGCAGCTCCTCACACACATGTATATATTTCCAGATGTGTATATACAAATATATAGATGTGTGAGTGCGCTGCAGTACCCACAGTGACCAGCAGGTCTTAGAAACGGGCCGTGGCTCTTTTCCTCTCCTCTTCATCTCGTCACCTCACACGGGACCAAGCGTCACTTTGGATTCCTCCTCACTTTGGTACCTGAGTCGACACAGAGCAGCAGTGACGGGGGGGTGATGATGGAGCCTAAAGGAAACTGTGAGCGCAGCGGCTGAAGCTGGGACTCCAGTGGAAGACATTTTGGCCCAAGCGGGTCAAGCCAATGGATTATGTAGGGTGGGGGGGGGGGGACTGGGAGGTAAATAAACAATCACGTCAGCAGTATTTTGCCTGTGGATGTGGTTTTATCCGGCCGACGGGAGGGAAACGGCGACCGAGCGACTGTGGTGGTGACGTGACTCAGGCCAAGCTGACAGAGAACCACCACCACACAAAAAAATGGACCCTTCTCCTGGCACTTACAGATCCTCGCTGGATCCTTCCCTCGCCGCCACAGGACAAATGGACACGAAGCCATTTAAAAGACTTTCTGAGCGACTCTCCTTTCCCAGACACTCACACTATGAAAGAAACACTGCTGAGATAAGCTCCACCCACCATTTCCCAACTTGCCATCCACTTGAAATAACTATCAGGTTTTTTTCTGTTGCACTAAAACCACAATGTCTGTATCCCTCAGTGACCCTGACCCCTTCCTCTACCCCCCTCCCCCACACCTCTCCTCCTTCTGCCTGTCTTAAGCAGTCTTAATAATATTCTTTCAAATATGTAACACACACACACACACACACACAAACACAAACACACACACAGTCCGCTATCCCATCTCTTGATTACCGTGACTGGGACGTGGCCTTCAGGTGCCGCCACTCTCAGTGTTACTCATCTTTGTTGCAGGGTATTTAAATAGAACTGTAAGCGCTGATTATACAGGGATATAAAAACACACACACACACACAGCACGGGTGGAGTTTCCACCCACTGACTCCAGGTCTGCTGTGTTTGTACCGTACTCTGCTCACTATCACTGTGAATGAAGCCATGTTGCAACCGGGTCATGGCTCAGACAGGGAACCGCTGGCTCAGTAATCCTGACATGTCGATGTGCCTCACAGAGGTTAGTAATGCAAATATACAGTTTATAGATAACAGATAGAATACACATGTATGTGTGTGTATATATTTAATATATATATGATACAGATATATATATATATATATATATATAAAGGTTACTGCTATTGTTTGTGGCATTAGAGCGATCAGTGGCTGTTTCAAGCTTCCAGCTCAAACGGTGACTCGTCGTGCAGCCGAGGGAGAACGAGCTCAGTTTACCCGCCTGTATTAACGTCTGTAAAACAAAACTCATGAGTTGTTTTCAGCTGTTTGCCTTGTGGTGATCACCGACTACCCATCACCGTTTACCCACCTCCTGCTTACCTCCAGTTCACTTCATAGAGCACAAGAAGTACCTTAAAAAGTAAAGAGATGCCGCGCGGTCGACTCTGGTCCACGCGAAGCTGCACGAAGTCACGTTTGGATTTGAGCTGGAAGCACAGCCTCTCAGTCTCTCTCTCTCTCTCTCTCTCTCTCTCTCTCTCTCTCTCTCTCTCTCTCCCTCTCTCTGTCTCTCTCTCTCTCTCTCTCTCTCTGTCTCTCTCTCGCTCTCTCTCTCTCTGTCTCTGTCTCTCTCTCTCTCTCTCTCTCTCTCTCTCTCTCTCTCTCTCTCTCTCTCTCTCTCTCTCAGCCAAATGATCAACGGAGAAATCCTCCCGCTGTCCTTTAAAAAAAAAAACGAACGACCACACCAGCACCACAGAGCACACTGCCTTCAGCTATGATTAGTTGCACCAGCATAGCAGAGAGACAGACCAATAGTCCGAGACCATCCTCCTCACCAAAAAGCCATTTTAACTGGACATCGTGATGCTATGTTCAGACAGCAGGCAAACCACTCACATCTTCTTCACTCACACTAACTGTCACTATCAGGTTTAAACGTGACCAGATTTAAATGTTTGGTTTCTGCAGGATTTTGATTTGTTGTGATTGCTGCAACAACTCGAGGTGCCGCACCAGACCCAGATCCTTGTTCTCACTTTCACGGCTTCATGAGTTCTGCAGTTCGTCCAGAGAAGGAGTTCTGAAACTTTCTTACTCATTTCCTGCAATATGAAACAAAACGGATTTGCCGAGCGGGTTCGGCACGGCCCGGGTGGGGGTGCAGGGCGCAACTCTGCAGGCAGAAGAGCCACAGGGACTCTTTGGAATGTTGCGTTCTGTGTTACGACCCCGTCACTTTCCACACTTCCTCTGCGAAGTGAAAAACAAACCGATAAAGTCTCCGTCTTATCCGCACAGCGACCACAGAATTGTGTTTCCTCTCCTTCTCTCAGTTTAAAGTTAATGTTACGTTTACACTGAACTCAAATGTGAACTTCACGCTAAGCTCTGCCGCTGCAACATGGCACAAGTAACTCTGACAAATACTCTGAGGAAGTTCCGCTCTCATGCAACTCGTTAAATAAACTAGTAGAACTACTTTTCTTACTTATCCAGGGACGCATCTCTTCTCCCCGTCCTTCAGCCTCATTCCGTCCCCCCAGCGCTCCCATTCCACTCTCCTGGCATCTCCACCTTCTCTGCAATTAACGTCCCCCTGACATCCTCCTCCATCTACTTCACTTTGACCTCTTAGTAATATGTACCCTTAACCCCTTCCCCCACAAACACACACACACACAAACACACACACACACACGCACACACACGCAAATACACACACACCTAACTGATGCTAACACTCTTGGTGGAGAAAGACGACAATCCCTGCAGCAATATGTCCACATGTGGAATGTAAAATACTGACATTGTACAATTGATGACACGGTGTGAAGTCCCACACTCATGTTGTTTTTGATGTTGTTGACGTTGCTTTCGTTGTGCACCAAGTGTTCGTTGTTCTGCTTATTCTGGGATGGATGAGTTTGCAGGTGGAGTTAAAAACTCCGATCGTGTGACAGACTGCTACTGATGAGTCCTTTTTATAGAAAAGACAAAAAGATGCGGTGTGAAAAGACTGAAAAGCAAGAGATGAAGTGAAAAAGCTGTTTTCTTTTCAATGATTATTCTTTGATGTCATTATTAAGTTGCATCTGATTTTCTTGGTAAGTGAATGTCTATCTGTGTTGATGCTTTACTGTGAGAAAAATGGCTGTTTATGCACTTTCAGACCATCGTCGGTGCAGTGGTAGCTTGTGCTCAAACGTCACCCAAGGTCCGGGTTCCAGTTCACGTTCGGTTCAGCTCATTGGTCCTTCCAACGATCACATGTCGCATTTTAAATTAACTCAAAAGTGACAGTTTATCTGATGAGGCTCCAGCTCAGCGGCGTGTGTGTGTGTGCTAGCTTTTAAACACACATCATGTCGTTAAGCAATTCCCTCAAAAACTGCTCTTTTAACCAGCTGATATCGAAACAACTTATTAAACACAATCATAACAAAGGGTTATATGTAATTACTTTTGCAATATAATTAGTTCCAACTGAATTTGAGACTGTTCTGTTGTAGCCGTTGAGCGGTTCATATTTTTACAAACAGGATTAGAAGCTCTCGTAGATTTAAGGTGTTAAAGCTGTGAAAGACGATACTTGTCGATACTTATGAGGGAAATGTTGTTTCTCCACAGAAACACGACCAATTACTCCAACAAATATATACGGTTACTAACTTTCAGCCGTTTCTAAGACTTCCACCCTAACGAGTAATAAACCAATTAGATAAATATCGATGCGTGAACTGAACTGAATGTGATGGAACCTGCTTCCTGCTTCCACACTTGCTTGGGCTGTATCACTTTCTACGCTGAGCAGTTGCTCGTCCTCCTGATCTGGGTCAATCAAAAAACAAAAGACAAAAAAACAACACCCACTTCCTGATCTTAGATCAGGGCTCATCTGCGATATATAGATCTGCCATATATTAATCTCAGTGTTGTGACAGAATATTGCTTGTGATGGAAGATAAGCCTTCGAACATACAAGAAGGCATCAAGACATCAAGTAACACAATAAAAAGATCACAAAATCGAAACCAAAAAAAAAGAGATTCATACAACTTTTCATACCTCATCACTGCTTTGTGCCAGAGTAAGGGAGGGGGGGGGGGGGTGGTCAGTCTCAAGCACAGAACTCCACCAGTGGTCGGCTCAACATGGACGCAGCAGTTTGCTCGATGTCTGAACAGAAGCTGGAGGAGTTTCCGTCGGAGCGGTTTAGTTCCTAGCTCCTGGCCAAAGTCTCCACGTCCCTGAAATGAAAGTCCCGCTCACACGTGCACGAGTGTTTCAGCAGCGAAACCTTCACCTTCAGTTAAACGTTCACTTCCTGTGACGAAGCAAATCACAGCGTGGCTCCGACTTCGGTGAAACTCGCTCCACGTTCGCGTGCGTGTGACTTGGACCTAGATTTAAAAATAAAAACAACAACAAAAAAAAAACTGTCAAGATGTAAAATCGTAGAATCAAATTGGTGACAATGCTTAAATGATCTGTTCAGGTTGTAATGACAATGTTGTGGCTCTAGAAAAAAAAAAATCAGTTTGCAAACGAAAGCACTTACTTTGTTATATCTATAAGGAACTGGTCGCATGAAATATGAAGCCATGCTTTGAGTATTTATCATCAGCTGGAAGATATTTATTCCTTCTCTACGTGTGTTCCGCCCTGACAAACCCCGGAGAGGCCTGAAGCTCTGTCAGGACTGGAGTTAAGTACATTGGGTCGTTTGGCCAAATGAATAATGGATCATGAATAATGCAAGCTCAAATTACAAAACCCTCCACAAGGCCAAGAAGAGCGCTGCTCCCCAAACGGCTCGAGGAGCGATTCTCCTCCTCGAGCCTTCAAATCCCCTCAAGTGCAAACACGCAGTTGTATTTGTGACCCTTGTACTTTAATACAGGCCAGGAAATTGTGCCTTTAAAAAGAAAAGTCCAGGACCCCGAGTCCCGGACGACCATTCCCATGATGACAATGTCCTCTCTTTGTTTATACGTGTTGCTCCCAGCAGCTCCCCCACCCCCCCCCACCCACCCCCACAGTGACCTATGCAGTAAGCACACGACTCGGCCCCAATTCGCCAAATCTGAGAGACGTCATGTGAGGCCCCTGCACGAGCAGACGGCTACTTCCTGCTTGCGAAGCAGCCGTGATTTTATTGGCACAGCACAGTGTTGAATGTAAAGCTGAGTGAGATGTGGTCTGAGAGTTTGACGGTGTTTTAATGATGATGCTGGTCATGGGTTTGTATCGGGCACAGTTGTTGTTTGTCTTGATTTCTGTGACAAATCATTCATGGCACAATCAGAGAATGGCATCTCAATGGCTCAAAGCTGTTTGTGTTTGTGGCTATGTGACATTCATTTTCAGCATTATAAAGTTATTTGATATCAGTTTGTCTACTTGCTTTTTTGTCCAGAGAACGAAATGAACGTTATTGTACGAGGTTCGAGTTTCACTGTAAATGAACATGGACGAACTTACATAGTTTCAACAGCTTCATCTGTTTATCTCATTTATTAATATTAGTTTTGTTTCTCTTCGGTGCATCTGGAGGATTTTTCCTCTGATAAAATCGAAACATGTCACATGAACGTTTACGACAAATGTTAAACGCTGCATCACATTGATTTTAATGTATTTCACTGTTTTCAAGCTGCACGATTTAACCCTTTGATCCTGTAAGAAGAGTTTTAGAAAAAGAACAAACTACATAATCATTTACTGTTCAAACATAAAGTGAGATGTTGTCAGGAGGAGATTCAGGAGGAGAGAAGTCGCCACATGAACAAAGGTGAATCTTTAGTTTGTAGTTTAGTTACACACCATAGAAACATTCATGTTCAGCTTCACACACGCTCCCACAGTCCGACTCCAGCCCTTCACGCATGACCTCTCACACCTGAGGTGACTCCAGTGGCCCAACATCTGTCGGGTTTGGTTAAATGTGCAATTAGAAGAAGAGAATACAAGTGTCGGTCATGATTAGAGTTCAGCGTCAGCGCCGACAGAACGACCAGGAAGAGGCTGAATCCTCACACACGGTTTCCTTTGTGGTGGATGTGGGGTCACGACTCTGTTTCTAATGGAACCAGTAGATCCTGTGTTACTGACACCAGTGATCCCACAGCCGTGACACGTCAGCTGGTTCCTCCTTAGATCTCCTTTATTAAAATCTGAATTAAACAGATTACCCACGATGCACTTCTGCTAAATTTGGAAACAAACTACTGAATTATTACGAACTCGGAGACTCGAGAGAGAGAGGCAATGTCAAATTTGTTTTAGGGTTTGTTGGGGAGGAGGTGATGTAACAATCAGCAGCTTTGCTCTCGACCAATCAGAAGCCCCCTCGCTGCCCAGCCCCCCCCCACCCCCTCTACCAAAACACAGGAGGACACAGCTGGTACAGAGCAGACATGTCGCAGACTGACATGATAGGGAGTGTGTGCGTGTGCGTGCGTGATAGTGTGTGTGTGTGAGAGTGTGTGCGTGTGTGTGTATGTGCATGTGTGCGTGTGCGTGCGTGTGTGTGCATGTGTGTGTGTGTGTGTGTATGTGTGTGCATGTGCATGTGTGTGTGTGTGAGATTGACAGAGCAGGACATCCATTACAGATTTTTCCCCTCAACTAAAGGAAAGTGCTTCCAGCGAGCTGCTAAAATAGAACCGTGTGTTTTCATGACGCTCACGTTGGCGGCGTGAGGATTGTTTATAATTTTTATAAAGTTCTTAGAGACACACACACACACACACATGTCTGATTCAATAACAATTTTAATTTAATAACATGTTAATGATAAGATCATATGAACGGATTTTATAATATGTTGGAATTATCATGTGAGTTCTGAGATCCTGGTAAAACACAACCAGGACCTTCGAGGCCTTAAGGAGTCACATCTAGAGGAGAGGAGACGAATCTATACATCACATCTAGAGGAGAGGAGACGAATCTATACATCACATCTAGAGGAGACGAATCTATACATCACATCTAGAGGAGATGAATCTATACATCACATCTAGAGGAGATGAATCTTCATACATCACATCTAGAGGAGATGAATCTATACATCACATCTAGAGGAGACAAATCTATACATCACATCTAGAGGAGATGAATCTATATACATCACATCTAGAGGAGAGGAGATGAATCTACATACATCACATCTAGAGGAGACGAATCTATACATCACATCTAGAGGAGATGAATCTATACATCACATCTAGAGGAGAGGAGACAAATCTATACATCACATCTAGAGGAGATGAATCTATATACATCACATCTAGAGGAGAGGAGATGAATCTACATACATCACATCTAGAGGAGATGAATCTATATACATCACATCTAGAGGAGAGGAGATGAATCTACATACATCACATCTAGAGGAGATGAATCTATATACATCACATCTAGAGGAGAGGAGATGAATCTATACATCACATCTAGAGGAGATGAATCTATACATCACATCTAGAGGAGATGAATCTATACATCACATCTAGAGGAGACGAATCTATACATCACATCTAGAGGAGACGAATCTATACATCACATCTAGAGGAGATGAATCTATACATCACATCTAGAGGAGATGAATCTATATACATCACATCTAGAGGAGATGAATCTATACATCACATCTAGAGGAGATGAATCTATACATCACATCTAGAGGAGAGGAGACGAATCTATACATCACATCTAGAGGAGATGAATCTATACATCACATCTAGAGGAGATGAATCTATATACATCACATCTAGAGGAGATGAATCTATACATCACATCTAGAGGAGATGAATCTTCATACATCACATCTAGAGGAGATGAATCTATACATCACATCTAGAGGAGATGAATCTATATACATCACATCTAGAGGAGAGGAGACGAATCTATACATCACATCTAGAGGAGATGAATCTATACATGACATCTAGAGGAGAGGAGATGAATCTATACATCACATCTAGAGGAGATGAATCTATACATCACATCTAGAGGAGATGAATCTTCATACATCACATCTAGAGGAGATGAATCTATACATCACATCTAGAGGAGACAAATCTATACATCACATCTAGAGGAGAGGAGACGAATCTACATGCATCACATCTAGAGGAGAGGAGACGAATATATACATCACATCTAGAGGAGATGAATCTTCATACATCACATCTAGAGGAGATGAATCTTCATACATCACATCTAGAGGAGAGGAGACGAATCTATACATCACATCTAGAGGAGAGGAGACGAATCTATACATCACATCTAGAGGAGATGAATCTATACATCACATCTAGAGGAGAGGAGACGAATCTATACATCACATCTAGAGGAGAGGAGACGAATCTATACATCACATCTAGAGGAGACGAATCTATACATCACATCTAGAGGAGATGAATCTATACATCACATCTAGAGGAGATGAATCTTCATACATCACATCTAGAGGAGATGAATCTATACATCACATCTAGAGGAGACAAATCTATACATCACATCTAGAGGAGAGGAGACGAATCTACATGCATCACATCTAGAGGAGAGGAGACGAATATATACATCACATCTAGAGGAGATGAATCTTCATACATCACATCTAGAGGAGATGAATCTTCATACATCACATCTAGAGGAGAGGAGACGAATCTATACATCACATCTAGAGGAGAGGAGACGAATCTATACATCACATCTAGAGGAGATGAATCTTCATACATCACATCTAGAGGAGATGAATCTATACATCACATCTAGAGGAGATGAGACGAATCTTCATACATCACATCTAGAGGAGATGAATCTATACATCACATCTAGAGGAGATGAATCTTCATACATCACATCTAGAGGAGATGAATCTACATACATCACATCTAGAGGAGAGGAGACGAATCTATACATCACATCTAGAGGAGATGAATCTATACATCACATCTAGAGGAGACGAATCTATACATCACATCTAGAGGAGAGGAGATGAATCTTCATACATCACATCTAGAGGAGACAAATCTACATACATCACATCTAGAGGAGAGGAGACGAATCTACATGCATCACATCTAGAGGAGAGGAGACGAATCTATACATCACATCTAGAGGAGATGAATCTATACATCACATCTAGAGGAGACGAATCTATACATCACATCTAGAGGAGATGAATCTATACATCACATCTAGAGGAGATGAATCTATACATCACATCTAGAGGAGATGAGACGAATCTATACATCACATCTAGAGGAGATGAATCTTCATACATCACATCTAGAGGAGACAAATCTACATACATCACATCTAGAGGAGATGAATCTATACATCCCATCTAGAGGAGAGGAGATGATTTCAGTATCTCAGCTGAGTCTCCTCCAGTCTTCCCTCCTGTGGCTCCACTTCACTTCTGTTTCTTTCTTAGATCCACTCGTGTTTTGCTCTTTGAGTATTTCGACTGTTTGATTTACTCAGTTTGAGTTTCCGTCTCTTCCTCCTGCAGCCGTACGTTGGTTTTGTGGTTTTAACAATGTTCCTTCACCAGCTTGTGTTCGCGTCCTCCCTTCTGGAACTGATCTGTGAGTTTGTGCAGATCAGAAATAAATCTGCATGTAATTCATTTCACTGTGGTTTGATGTGGAGACAGTTGGACCTCGGAGCAGGAATCAGCTCCACTGATGTTCTAGTCGATGAGAGCATTGCTCCAGCGACCTGCAGCAGCACCTTCGTGTCGATGTGGCCGCACCGTCTCGTGCACGTGTCTGGAAACGTTGGAATCTGCAGAACCTTCAGGTGCAGGAGTCTAAAAATGGATCCAGCGGTTTGAATGGTTTCATATTTCATGGTTCATTCATCCTTCACCACACACATGACTCCCCCGAAACACACGGCCCCCCCTCCTCCCCCCCCCGGATTCATTCATGCAGAGCGGTGTTATGTAAGAGAGCTGAACACACACATGTCCTCACATCAACTGCATGTGTCAGAGCAGGACACACACATGCAGAGAGAGAGAGAGACATGAGAGGGCGAGAGAGGTGGAGTAAAACCTGGAGAGAGGGAGAGAGGCTCAACCTCCTAAACCTGTGGAATGCACACACACACACACACACACACACACACACACACACACACACACACACACACACACACACACACACACACGTGCTCGGGGAGGAGGAGGAGGAGGAGGAGGTGCATGTTACAGGGCCACTGGCAGCATGATGGGATTTACAGGGAAGCAACAGAGGACGACTGTTACCAGAGGAGTTTGTTTTGCTTTGTCTCTGAACTTTGTCCTCGAGGACGACGTCGACAATGTCAAAGAGATTTAAATATTCTTATAATATCAGAGGAGGTGATAGAACAGCTCTTATGATAGTTATGAGAATATGTTGAGGAGTTTATTGTTTTTAAATCAATAAGATAAGATTATAAATGAGTAAAGAAATATAATGCAAACAGATGAACTATAAAAATAAATGTTCAATGATTACAAAAGATAAAGATAAACACTTTAATCAACACCCTTTAATCAACACATCAAGGAGTGATGTCTTGTTTCAGCTGCAGGCCTCGTGTCACTTTACGTCTGAGCCTCTGTGCTCGTCACAATTCAACTTACACTGAAATACTAAAATAAAAATTTGACTAAGAAAAAGTGCATTAAATATCAATAATAATCTGAAAACAATAAAGTTAGAGAATTAGAAACGATACACCAAATAATAAAGAATAAAGAAATATAAATACAAATACTTGAAATGAAATTGAAAGCCAGACTAAAGAGAAAATATTCTGTATTATGTATTAGTTTTGTTTGAATGTAATTTTGAATGTAAAGACTTTTTAATAAGTAAATTAAAGTTTTTGTGCAGAATAATCTTTATTATTCAGTATTTTATGCCTCAAACTTTAACTTTTGTTGACTGATCCCAACCTCGCAGCAGCTTCAGTGGTCCTACTACCCCCTCTACAGGACAAAGTGGTTACTACTCAGTCTAACCAGGTGTTAAAGGTTTAGTTACAGATGTTACAGATGTTTCAGTCTGTGTTGAACATCACCTCAATCATATTTTACAAGAAACTCTTGAGACGTTTATTACTGAACGTGTGAAAACACGGGAACAACAATCAGCCGTATCTGAGGTTCTCACGTGACATCACAAGTCAAGTCACAGGCTCAGTTACACACGTTGTGTATAAAGCACAGTACAAATACACATACTGCAGATACACAACAGTACAAAGCTCTACAATATTAACCTGCAAACACACACTGTGCAAAATATGCTGAGCATCAAACAAGAACTTAAAACCAAACAACCCCAGAAACCATCTTTGACAGAAACTTATTATAAGTTTACTTTGACTTTTTACTTTGTCCCGTCCACTAACAGAAGGAGGCAGGTTTTACAACACTGTACGATCAGCACATGGTGTCACCTGCGTCTTCATCGGTGTCACCTGCGTCTTCATCGGTGTCACCTGCGTCTTCATCGGTGTCACCTGCGTCTTCATCGGTGTCACCTGCGTCTTCATCGTTGTCACCTGCGTCTTCATCGGTGTCACCTGCGTCTTCATCGGTGTCACCTGCGTCTTCATCGGTGTCACCTGCGTCTTCATCGTTTTCCTCTGCCCTCACTTCCAGAACACACATCTGCAGCTGGTCCGAGCTTTCGAACACGTGGCAGGAAGTGATGTGTGTGAGTGAGTGCACGTTTCTTCTCCCCTCACTGGTCCCAGGACTCCTGCTCGGCGCTCAGCCTCTGGTTCAGTCCACAGAGCTGCAGCAGGAAGCCGTCGTTGGGTCCGATCTCTCTGTTCTGCCGCACCGTGGCCACAGCGGTGTGGACGTCCATGTTCTGGCGAAGCATCAGGAAGGCTATGACCAAGGTGGGCGAGCGGCTGTAGCCTTCCCTGCAGTGAACGTACACTTTGCCTGCAGAGGAAGAAAAAGCCAAATGCTCCTTAAATCACAACTCGTTGGGCCTCATGCAACAACACGTTCGTATTCTTCTCCTAAAGTCGTTCGTACGACGAGTTCTTCTCTGCTCTGTCGTCCTCTGACCTTTTCCATTGTTGTACGCCAGCGCCTTCCCGATGAAGTCTGCCGCCTCCTCGAAGTAAACGCTGAGGTCGAAGTGGTCGAAGTCGCTGGCCGGGATCCCGTGGTAGATGAAGCCGGTGCCGGCGTAGAACTCGGCGTTGGTGTTGACGTGCATGAAGGAGTTCCCCTCCGCCGCGTTCAGGATGTGGGTGATGCCCAGACGCTTCAGACGCATCACGTTCAACGCCACAGACCTGAAGTCAAATATAAATAATATTTATCTGCAGATAAGTTGGTATCAGCAGCAGGTTCCAAAAATCCATATCGGTCGGTCGTTAAAATGCTCGTTGGCTGTTTGGAGGTGATTCGTTCATTTCTGATGAATTCAGATGATTTGTTGACTTAGTGGATCCATAAGTTGTGAAAGTACATATATGTACCTTTTATTTATTGTATTATTTTGTTTCGTGATGCTTCACATGGTAATGGAGTGATTCATTATTCCATCTGTTACAACCTAAACCAGTGGTTAAACCAGTCTCCTGGTGTTTGAACGTTCACACCAGTGATGAGATCTGTGACCCAGTTAACTTTAAACCAGCTGAACACTAATTCAGTGTAAATTTAAAGTCTTTGTCTTTCTTCACTTCACTTCTCCTGTCGTACAGAAGAGAGACGATCGGCTGTGACCCTCTGGAATCGAACCACCGCTCGGCTCGTCATGCCTCTTAGATGTCGACGGCTAAAAATAGAGACGGAGCTAATTCTGAATGTAACTTCACGCCTCCACAAAGTGTCTGCAGGCGTTCAGGCAGCAGCGAGGACAGCAGGAGAGAAGAGGAGACGCCGCCTGTGGAGGCTGCTCCCTTCAGAGTCCAGGTGGGTTCAGGTCTTCAGGACCTGGCCTGCAGGACACCTCACATACTGTGTGTCAGCTGTAAGGAGCTGGGACTGAGTCAGGTCCTGTGGAAACATGAGTTCATCAACAGTAATCTGCCTCTTCAAGCTTCCACTGATCGGTCAGGAGCTGATGAGAATACGTTCCTGGTTCTGTTGTCCTGCGTCTGTCGTCTCATCTGAAGCTCAGTGATGTTAACACCAGCTTTTAAACTGCTCTGCTCCAGTTAGAGGTCTCCGAGCTCGGTTTGTTAACAAGAGGCCGAGACTCAACACACAGCAACACAACACATGCAGATACAGAAACACGCTGCTCATAAAGAAAACGACCGTCTGCAGAACAGAGCTGATCTAACATGTGAAGAAGAGGAGGATCCATGATGAAGAGTCTCTGAGCTGAGAGGACGTCTGTTCCCTGAGTCGTCCCAATAGAAGATTACTGAATGAATAATCTCCTATTGTTGCTGTTGATTGAATTGTAATTAAATATGAATTAGTATTGATTTAAAATGTGATTCACCTTTAATAGTTTAAATGTGACTTTTACATTAATATGAATTAATGACATTTCCATGAACAATTAACATATTTTTTTAGCTTTATTCCCTTTTTGCATGATTCTTTTTTAAGTGGTCATATTCAGCTTGTCATGTATAAATCAGTTTGATTTAAACCTTTTGTTTTAAACCTAATCCAATGTCCCAGATGATCAAACTCATGTATGATATGATTTCTATATTTCTCATCTTTCTTCATGTGGTTGGAAAACTTCTAAAGAATCACAGAAAGTTATGACACGTTGATCTAATGAAAACAGAATAAATCACAGAAGTTTATATTGTAAAGAAATGTCCCAGATTCCCTCTGATCCAGTTTAATATCGGATTATGAATCTGTGGATTGTTCATGTTGGATCAACAGACGCTTGTGACCTTTGAATAAAAGATGAAATCAGAGACTCACTCGTTACCGACGTAGATCCCGGGATGGACCGGGTGACAGTCGGTGCTGGGCCGGGTGAACAAGCCTCTGTCGTCCGTCAGCAGGTCGTTGAGCTGCTGGACAGAAACCTCGAAGCTCCCCGGCTCCTCCCGCTTCTTCATGAGGAGGAGGCCGCAGACAGGGAGCCGGAGCCGGGCGGCGAGGAGCGGGACGGGGCGGTCAGGTGTCGGGTTCCCCGGGCGGTGGATCCGCCTTCAGTGGCCTCCAGAGCGGATCTGAAGCCCCGGTGGACCCGTTACCCTCCGACAGGGCCGCTCCTAACTCTCAGGGGGGCCCGTGGTGCCCAGGGTTCATTTATAAAGCACCTTTCATACACAGATTCAAGACGCTGTGCAGAGGCAATGAAAACCCACACAGAGGTAAAGACAACTATTTAAAGTCTGAAGACACAGTTTAAAACTACTTTCAAGTTAAAAAGAGTAGTTTAAAGAAAAAAGGATGAATCTGTATAAAAAAGTCGGAGCAACCAGAAAAGAAGAAGACACCAGAATCGATTTAGCAGTTCTGGATCTTGATCAAAACAAACAACAGACAAAACATAAGTAGACTGTGCAAGAGATGCTTTTTATTGACATACAGACGTGTTTCAGTTGCTTTGCGTTGACGATGAGGAAATCAAATCTACAGGTGCTGCAGTTTGTCTTCAGTGGAGCTAAACAGTGATTCTCTGTGAGAAGAAGGAAGCTGTGGCCTCAGCTCCTCTCGTGTCTCTCAGCAGCTCGACGCTCGGTCGGCAGCTTGGTCTGTGGAGGACGAAGCTTCAGTAGAAACATCACGAGGAGGAGTTAGTCTGTGACCTCAGCGTGGACAGCTGGACACATCTGGGGACGAGTGGTCCTCGGGTCCGTCAGCAGACTGAATCCTCCCTGAACCTCTTCGACCTGTGACTCTGAGGGACGGCACTTCGCTCATCATTGATTATTTTGGTTAAATTTGTGCTTCGAGCTCAGTTTTTAATGATCAGAATCAGATTTTTGTCGTGTTCTGGATCTCAGAGAATCTTCTGACCGTTGGAACGACAGATAAAAGAACTGAAGACGCTCAGAAACATTTTAGTTTATTCCTCGAAGTCGCCACAGATTGATTGGTTGAATTAACACCTTGAACCAGAAGGCCTCAAAGTCCTTCACAGATTCTGTTAGGTCACATGTAGAATCTGTTTATGGAGATTACATTAGAATTGGATCAGTGCAGTCACTGCGGTGTCGTGCACGACGATGGGTCACAATAAATAAAACATGATTTCCTCCTCAGACCTCTCACTCAGCAGTTAGCGCAGCAGACAGATAGAAACAGCTAATCTACAGTTGACAGGGAATAGAAGCTTCAGGTAAATCCCCCCCCCCCCCCCCCCCCCCCCCCCCCCCTCGGACTCGGGCCTCGGCCCCTCAGCACGTCTCAGGTTGCTCGTTTGTAGCTCGGCAGCGCAGGACTTTCAGGAAGCTGTCAATCTTGTGTGAGTCCCGTCGGAAGCAGGACAAGAGGAAGTGGAAGTTGATCAGTTTGGAAATCCTGTCCTGGCCGAGGTCATTGTCGCTGTAGGGCAGGAAGGAGAGAGCCTGAGCCTCTGCACCCATCTGAGAGAGAGAGAGAGAGAGGGAGGGAGAGAGAGAGAGAGGGAGAGAGAGAGAGAGAGAGAGAGGGAGAGAGAGAGAGAGAGAGAGAGAGGGAGAGAGAGAGAGAGAGAGAGAGAGAGAGAGAGAGAGAGAGAGAGAGAGAGAGAGATAGAGAGAGAGAGAGAGAGAGAGAGAGAGGAGGAGAAACACTGTGAGCTCCTGTAGTTCATCTGATCACAGGTTGGACTCTCAGACGTGGACACCTACTTTCCCAGAGAGGACGTCCAGGCCGTCCCAAAGGTTCTTGGAGTGCTCCTGCAGCTCGCGGACCTTGTTGAATATGCTGCTCTGAGCCGGGTGAGGCAGATTGAAGGCCGAGGAGGACAGGACGGACAGAGGGTCGTCCCAGGCCTGGAGCAGAGAGCGAGCCAGCGACAGCAGGTCGGACTCCTGCACAACACATGACACACAAACTGATCGTTTCATTGGATCTGCAGCAGAGACACAGAGAAACAGAGACACAGAGACACAGAGAAACAGAGACACAGAGACACAGAGACACAGAGACACAGAGACACAGAGACACAGAGACACAGAGAAACAGAAGGTCGCAGCGGAGACGTGAGAAACAAAAGCAGAAACTTACTGATACTTGAAGAACTTGTGTCTTGTCATTGGGCGTCTGCAGAGCGGAGGTGTGGCACATCGAGGGCCGCGGCGTGATCACCCGACCAATCGGAGGGAAGTGAGAGTCCTGGGCGGGACAGAGGAGAAGGTCACTGTGTGTGTGGGGTTTTTTTGCAATATAAAAAGTGTCTGTAAAATCATTTTCTGGAGTTTGTGTTTCTCACACGCAGCCGATCTGGAGAATTTCAGCTAAACACAAAACACTTTAAACGTAACCATAGTTTCTATTCGTCTAAACTTTAACCCTAAAACACGTCTTCACCTGTAAATGTAATGACTCAGGTTATGGGGACTTGATTTTTCTCCCTTTAAGTGACCTTTAAGTAACACACACACACACACACACACACACACACACACACACACACACACACACACACACACACACACACACACACACACACACACACTCAGGTACTGACCAGCTCTTGGCTGAGTGTCGTGCTGAGCGAGTGCAGTTTGTCCGAACGCTGCGACGCCCGGTCCAACAGGTCATTGATGGGGACGGCGCCGCATGATGTCATCACATATGAGACAACGGCTGCTGAGGACATAAACATTCAGAGTTTGTGAACATCTGGATTTATAGTGAAAAACAGTCTGAACACACGTCAGCAGATGAATCACGAAAGATTCAATTATTTATGCTTTTTGTTTGATAAAAAACTGAATTACTACAGTTTAAAGTTTAACAAACCAAATATTACTGGATTTTAGAATTTAAAATATTCTGATATGGTTTTTTTATTTGTCCTGTAACATTAAGATATTAATCCTAGTTTTAAAAACTATTCTCAGGGTAAATCCTCAGTGAGACGTTGTGCAGGTGAAGAATGAAAACTCATATATAACGGTAAATGACTTATAACATATAATTGGCATTTATCTACTGCAAATATCTGTTTATGTCAGAAGCTGCACGTGTCAATACCAATACACTTCATCTTAATACAGCTGATATCTACTGCTATGAATCAAGTTATTGGTCTTTCTCTAGTATAAAAAGCTCAAATCTGAATTTGTTGAGAAATGTTCAATGTTTCTTTTTATCTTAGTGGAGCAAAGAGAAAAGATCTGAAACTTTTAGATTTTTCCTGAATTAGACAAAATAAACTGGAGGAGCCGAGCGGGTCTCACCCATCATGAAGAGTCTGGTTCTTCTGTGAGTCATCGCTCTTCGTCTTCGTCTTCGTCTTCCTCTTCTTCTTTTTCTTCTTCTTCTTCTTCTTCTTCTTCTTCTTCTTCTTCGTCTTCTCTGTCTGTCTGAGCCTCTCGTCGTTATTTCGTCCTCCTGCTGAATCCTGTCTCAGTTTTATAGCAGCAGGACGACGCTGTGCTAATTGTTTGGTTCAGTTCATAATGAGAAACATGGTCCGAGGGATTTGAATGAATGCAACAGGATGCATAGGTGTGTGTGTGTGTGTGTGTGTGTGTGTGTGTGTGTGTGTGTGTGTGTGTGTGTGTGTGTGTGTGTGTGTGTGTGTGTGTGTGTGTGTGTGTGTGTGTGTGTGCGCATGGAAAAAGTTCCTTGCAGACCTAATGAGGTGGATGAATAAAACACATCTTCACAGTGTTTTGTAATAATTGCATCATCTGAAGGTTGAATGACGATGCGTCACAGACCTGAAGGAGGCACAGCTCCGCTCGTTGGTCCAGGATGAGATGAAACCACCACAGTAACAAACTTTAGTTATAATCATTATAAACTTTATTTATACAGCACATGTTCAAACACAGAGAAACGTTCATGTACAGCTTGGAAATAGGAAACTGAAGCATTTTGATGATGACACAGCTTCAGACACAAACACAAAACTAAAAGAATATTTAAAGGAAGGAAAGAAAGTAAAAGAGTCAAAACAAGATGAAGATAAAAACATGATAAAATGATTAAAGAAGTCAGAAGAATATCTTCTAAAGTAAAAAATTATGTATTCGGACCCTAATTCAAATAAAAGCTATGAACCTTTAGAAATGTACGAAATACACATGACTGGATTTATTCAGTGCAAAGTTAAAGATGATTCTCCTGCTTATATGATCTGTGTTATTTTATTTAATAATGAGTTTCATTTCAACCTGATGTGTAGAAAAGAACTGAAGTTAAAACTCTTCTTCACACAAACTGAGCTCACTCGTGGTGAAAGGTCAGAAAATATAGAAACTGAGTTAAACAGCATCGATATCTCATCAAATC
The DNA here is from genome assembly GCF_009819705.1 of Hippoglossus hippoglossus. Taxonomy (NCBI): domain Eukaryota; kingdom Metazoa; phylum Chordata; class Actinopteri; order Pleuronectiformes; family Pleuronectidae; genus Hippoglossus; species Hippoglossus hippoglossus. The sequence goes on along the minus strand of NC_047158.1, from coordinate 22,202,073 downwards.
AGAGGTTTCATGAACAGATGTGATGATTTTGCACAGAACTTAGTGACATAACTTTATATTTAAGGTCATTTAGACTAAATATGCACCCGACACACACACACACACACACACACACACACACACACACACACACACACACACACACACACACACACACACACACATCATAGATCTGACAGGTGATTGACAGGGGCAGGGACTCAGTGAGGACATCTGGTGGACATGAAATGAAACAGGGTGGAATAGAAGATACAAATTTAGGAAGTTACAAACAACTGGGACACACACTGTCCGTGCACATTACACACGTGTGACATCCCGCTCAGACACACACACACACACACAGACAGACACACACCGGTGAACATATTGAAACTTCCTGTTTTCATGTTGGTGTTGAAATGTGACAGAACAACAGAACAAGGAAACTGAACAGAAACTGTTTCTGAACTGATTGTTGGTTTGTTTATGTCATTTTGTGCCGAAATAAAATAAAATAAATGTTTGAAATAAAATCCTAAAAAGAGGATGTGAAGGTTTTATGTTCTTTAAAATGCAGCAGTTTTATAATATGTTTCACATGTGACTTTTTCACCACTTTCAAGGATAAAAATAACACAATGGATATCTGTGGGTTTTTGCAGGGGTACACACACACACACACACACACACACACACACACACACACACACACACACACAACAGAGGATCTGTGTTCACACTAGAAGATAAAGAACATTATGCAATCAGTGTCTATACATTCTGTGTTGTGTCTTGGATCAGGCCCCTTGGCGGACGCCCATACCCTGAATAGTTCCCATGAGCCTTTGCTGTAAAGGCCCCTCCTGGCAGCTTCCTGTGTTCGATCCATACGTGCTGCAGTGCATGTTAATGTACACATGCACTGCAGCACGTGTCACTGTGACCTACAGGCTGACTTTGAAGGCCCGTCTCTCATCTGCAGGGAGATGACACACACACACACACACACACACACACACACAAATATGTTGCATTGTCAGAAAAACAGGTTTCTGCTGCAGGCTTCATCTTGACAAAGTGTGTGTGTGTGTGTGTGTGTGTGTGTGTGTGTGCACAGTCAGCATAGAGCCTGAGGATCTTATCTGTTAACACATGAGTGAAGCTGTGATAAGGACGAGAGGACTGAAGGATCCATGTTTTATCTCCTGAGACGTCGACCTTGCTCCAGACGACCCACACAGACCCACACACAGACCCACACACACACACAGACACACACACACACACACATATATGTTAAATATTACACAGACCCTGCCCCCCCCCCCCCCCTCTCTTTAACCCTAAACTCAAACAAAGGGCATCCTCCTCTTTTCTCTCTTTCTCCTTTTCTCAGCCTGTTGCTCTCACGCCTCAAACATCCTTCTCATTCTTACCTCCCCCCCTGCACTCCCCTCCCCTCCTCTCCCCCCCTCTCCCATCCCCCCCCTGCACTCCCCTGCTCTCCCCCTCCCTTCCTCTCACGTTGTCTTTCAGCCCTGGGCTGTGCATACGTACACACATGCACACACATGCACACACAAGCACACACATGCACACACATGCACGCATGTCCATACAGCGGAGCTCCACACCCCCTTCCAATGAGATCCCGTCCAGCCGCAGCCCGTGCAAGCCCCTTTCCACACGCACGTTCCCTGCCGCACTGTTAGAGCCACTTCTCCAGCCGTCCACCCCAGGACCCAGACGTCCCAGCCGCACGTAGGTAGGAGTGAGCAGTGTTTGTTGTAAATGCAGGTTCATGTACTGGTTTGTGCACTGGGAGCCCCTCGTGCTGCTCTGGGAACACGGTGTTCTTTCTCTGCTGGTGCACGGGGACTCACTGGGAGGTGGGACCGGGCTTCCCTTTCAAGACACGCTGCTCTTTTCTAGAAACTTCACCCACATGAGATTTGTACAGAAAGTACTTTGAGGAATACTGTAGTGTTTTATAATATAAAACTATGTAAGCATGGTTTTGCTTTTCTTCTGTTTTCTGGTCATAATTTGTTCCTGTTTCATCTGTTGACTTTATGCATGAGAGGTTTTTTTTTTTTTCCATGCAGGGAGTTAATTACTTGACCTTTGATGCAAATGTAATTTAGGAAGCTGCAGACTTCTTCTTCTTCTTTATGGAACATGAATGAGCAGCTTGAGCTATTTCAGGAAAGAGAAAAGGCCAATGTGGGTTGTCCCTGATTTAAAAACTCCAGGAACACTTGTAGGAGACGTACAGCAGAATTATTTATAGACACGTGAAGAGTTGTTCTGCTGCTGCAGTTCTTCTGATTTCACTGAGAGATTTGTGCTGAATCTCTTTAAATTAAAATGAATAAAAAGAAACAAGAGAACAGGAGGAAAAAAGAGAAACTTGCAGGACTTCTCTTCCTCCTCTACTTTAAATATTCAACAGTTCCTCTGTGGGAGTCGCTCGAAGTTCAGGCAAACACTCAGGACTACAATTCCCATAATCCTCAGAGGCAGGTCACGCTCTACTAAAGGGCTGAGCCGGTGCAGGTGAGACAGGCCCCAGGTTGGAACCAGGTGAGACATGGCAGTGTGTTCAACGAGCTGGAGTTTGACTTGATGATGTTTTATAAGCTTCATACTCAGAATATTAACTTTACATGCACACGTGTCAGAGAGGGATTCAAATGCTGGAGAGTCAATTATCTCTTGAGCTTCAGACACTGGGACACAAGTCGTTCAGATAGAACTTGAAATGTGAAGTGAGATGTTTGTTCTCCTGCAGCTGAACTCTTCACCTGAGCCACAGACAAGTACAGATCTGGAGTTTGACGTTAAATCAACTTCCTCTCACCCACTGAGGGTGAAAATAATCCTTTAGGTGAAAGTTCTTCAGGACATTTTGAAGTATAAGTTTGAATGTGACCTTGGGAAAGTGACAGAGACACAGCTCAGTGCAGCTGCAGCTTCATATCAGTGAGTTAGTATCATGAGTGAAAGATGCTCATCGATGATTTTAAACGTCTTTTAGTTGCTTCAGCTCCAAACCGGAAGTTTCTGTTGATATTCAGGATCTTTATTCTCTGACCTTGGCAACATGGCTGCCATGTGCTGTGGTGATGCTGCAGCCTGATGCTGCCACCAGGGGGCAGACCTCAGGAGGAACTGGCGGATTGTTACAGCAGCAGCTGGTCAGAGTGAAGAGGACGAGAAAAATAATCAATTAAAAAACAATATGTAGATAATATACAGGAGATATTGAAATAGATTTATACATGTATATGCAAATAGACTTAGTATAAAGATATTTTAAATATTATGAATTATAATATAAAATGCTATGTCCTACATGTACATGTGTGTATATATAAGACTATAATAGTATACAATAGATGAATTTCACAATAAGAGGCATGTGGAATATAACATAATGTGATAGAATATAATTGGTCTATGTTCTTCATCCTCGTTAAGATGTGTAAGGAACTCTTTACACACACACACACACACACACACACACACTCTGTACATGAGGGTTTTCCTCACAATTATTGAAAGTTTATTTGTTGAGCAGAAGTTGCAGCTGCTCTGTGATTGGATACGACCGTTTTACCTTTTTAAATATCGGGTGTTTGAAGATCACGTCAGTTCCATGAATCAAACTTTATTAGTTTTCCTCCGTCGCCTTTAATCACAGGAGTTTATCACGTTCTTCTTTCTACATGAGTCTGAACCACGTGAGGAAGCTGAGGTGAAGGAGGAACCCCCCCCCCCCCCCCCGAACCTCAGTCAGGTCACTGCCCCCTCACCCTAGCGCCCCCCCGCCCTCCCCTGCTCAGTGTGCTGCCCTCTCACATGCTTATCTCCTCCCACCTCCCTCCCCTCCTCTCACCAACTCATCTCCACTCTCTCTCTCTCTCTCTCTCTCTCTGTCTCTCTGTTGGTGGCGCTGGGATCCATTGGCTCTCTGGAGGACAGGAACCGGACAGGACTCGCACCCTCAACTCACCCACACACACACAGCACCATGTCGGACTCCGAGACCGCCGCCGCCCCCGCCGAGGCCCCCGTCCCTGCTGCGTGTGCCAGCATCAAGGCTGACCTGGACAAATGGTGGGTGATGGTGTGCATGTTGTCTAATGTGTGTGTGTGTCTGTGTGTGTCTGTGCATGAGAAAGTGAAGAACCGCTCGTCATCATGTCTCCAAACTTTTGGGATCCATCTCTGAATGTTTCAGGTTCTCTCCTCCGGAGTCAAGAAGCCGTCAGCAACAACCTGATTATTTGAATCATGTGCGATGATCTTGATCGTCGCCTAACGAGCGTCGAGGTCCGAGCGCAAATTGGTCTAAATTCTGAGCTGGACTTTGCACTGATGGGGGGGGGGTCGGCGATTAAATCAGAATTCCGCAGCATCCTAACATGCGCCATGCTAAAATGGAGTCTCTTCATTGGACGCAGTGGTTAGCACGAAAAAAAAGGGAATAAAATGTTGCATGTGAAAACGTCCTGTCGCCCGATGAGGAGCGGAGAGGTTGTGACAACCTGGGGTGTCTCTGCGGGGGGGAGGGATTTGGGGGGTTAATGATGTGTGGCAGGAGGGTGATGTTTCATTCTCATCCGCACGCATGGATGGAGGCTGGGAATCTGCTTGCGTCACGAGCCGTCCTTTCCCCAGAATGCCTTGCGTTCGCCCGGTGCGTTCGTCCCCCGCCATCTCCTGTCACCTCTCGCTGTGGCATCGAATGGAGACGCCAGCTTTTGGGTTCTTTTTTTTTATGTATTTACAGCTGGAACAGAACAACATGGACGACTCTTCGCTCTCTGTGCGTGTGTGTGTGTCTGTGTGTGTTCATAGAGACGTGCAGTGACACAACACTGTGGTTTCTACATGTTTGTGGCTTCTCGGCTGTCGGGCCTTGATAAGGTGTCGTGGGTGTGAATCCTTCAGATAAGAACAGGTTGAGGAGGGAGGGCGTGATGCACATGTGCCAACTTTATCCTCCATTTTAACTTTTTTAAAGAAGTATTTGCAGACTCGAATAAAATCCTCAAACCCTCGAGCTGCTCTTGTATTCAGCCTCAGTGCAGGTGAGCTTTTTATTGCCTCTTGTTAAAGAGCGTGTGTCTCTATACTGGGAACTGACAAAGGTCGACTGTCTATAGGTGGTTTCAAAGCTCGAGACAATAGGTTTACACTGATAAGGAGTCACTCATGTGACTTATCCTGATGTCAGCAGAACCTCGACCTCTGACCTTGAAACATTGACCTTCAGGCGACAGAAGTGAGCAGAGAACTGAATACATGTTGAACTGAGGGACACAGTAAAACCCTTTAAGCTTCAGGGTGTAGGGTCCTGGTTTGAAACCCGGTTCTTCAGCTTCCTCCCACAGTTTAAACACATGCAGATTGTTGTTCGGTTACTTGGAGAATCTAAATTGACCGTGTTGTGATGTCGGTCCTGTGACGGCGACCTGTGCAGGAAGTGACTCGCCTCTTGTCCAACGTCGGCTGAGCCACTTCAATGAGCAAAGTAGCTGCTACATTTGAAATCCCACTGGTTTTACTAGTGTTGACTTTGAACCTACGACTCTGGAGGATGTCGGCAGAATGGGCTCCAGACGTAACGTAGAAAATTCAGCTGTGGAGATCGGGTGTTTGTTGACGGAACATCGACACCGGCTCTCGTCACCAAATACTTGAATCTCCTCGTCTTTTTCTGAGTCGACATCTTTGTTGACGTCTTCTCATGTTTGGCTCCAGTTTTTTCATCCTGAGATATTTGTATTTTTTTGGAGTTTCTCCTGTTTTCTCATTTTCGCCGAGGACAAACTGACTCGAGACATTTCCACACGCAGCCGCTCCGGAGAATGTCGGGAGATTACCCAGAGTTCAGTGCAGCTCTGACAGCAGATACAAGTCAACATCTGTCATTTGCTGTCGCTGGGCAAAGGTTAGAATTCGGGATTCTTGCAGACTGGAGGTGTACATGGGGAAAGTCGACTGTGCGAGTAATTTACAAACCTTCTGTTCTAATATTAGCTTTGTCTAAAAGTGTTCGAATTTCAAACACTCAGCTCCGACTCTGCATGTCGCCCTGTCTGCACCTTCCAGCTGTAGATCCAACATGGCTGACTCATGTGAAACCAACACCCTGTGTATTTATAGAGGTCTTTTAAAAGTCATGGATGGAGGTGTGTGTGTGAGATACTGTATGTGCAGGAGACATGACCTGCTCCAGAGATCATGTAACTGCTCCACCTTCTTCTTTTCACCCGGCCTCACATGTACTCTTATGGAGGCGGCCATGTTGGATTTGGACCCTTGTGTTGTGATAAATAAACATGTTTCTGTCAGATTTCATATATTTTCCATTTTAAAAACAGGAGCAGACTCTTCATGTGTTTGTGTTTATGGAAGAATTGATTTTTTTTATTAAGTTTTGAAGCCGAGCAGGAGTTTTGACCTTGTCAAGGTCAAATGAGTCAAGACTCAGAAGTTTGAGCAGCAGGTTCCACAGTGAACTTGAGAATCTAAATCCTGTGGCAGTTACAATTATTCAACTTGTTTAATGCAAATCGAATTAAATTTGTTCAACAGCCGACCTCATTCTTCAGGTTTCATGATGCGGACACTTTTTAAAAATCATTATTTGAGAAAATCATAAATATTCGTACAAATATTATGTTATATTATAAGTGTGATTAAAATCCAAAGCCAGAAATGGCTGTTGGAAGCTTTCTGCATGTTTCACACACAGGACAGATCCATAGTGCACGTGTGTACATGTGAAGTAGAATATGTAACTTATTGAGGTGTAAGTTCTTAGCTAATATTTACCGTCGAACTCCTATAGTAGATGTGTTGGCTGGGAGGGAACCTGTGTACTTTACACACACACACACACACACACACACACTACTCCATGAGAGTTGAATGTAAGCACACGCCCCCTTTCTTCTTCGTTATCTACACACACACATTGTTCGTGTCTCCATGACTTCATAGGACATAGTTACTACTTGCCTAATCCTAACCTTTACCCAGTGTTCCCATTAATGGTCTATCCTGTTGTGGACCGCCATCTTGTAATTTGTCCCACCGCAGTTTGAGATGAGATGAAATAATCCTTTGTTCGTCCCACAACAGGGAAATTTGTGATGTTACAGCAGCAAGAGTCAAAAATAGACCAGAATAAACCTGCAGTACTTCTAACTGCAGGCAAAATACATTTAAAAGTTCACTTTCTTGTTTTACCTGTCTCTTGGAATCTGTCGTACGTGAGAGCGACCTGCTTGCATGTGCACCTCGGTTATTGCCATAGATTGAATTATATGGGAAACGCTGCTTAACGTAACCTTTAAACATGTCAAAAGTAAATCATCTGCTCTGTGACTTGCTTTTTGTCCCCATTAGGAAGAGAAGTCCAGATAATGTGACTGTTCAAACACATTTAAGTCTCCACAACATGAGCAACACCCTGAACACACACACACACACACACACTGATGCTAAGTGACCAGTAAATAACGCTCTCGGCCCTGATCACATGATCACTTCACTAATGTTTGTCTACATCATCTTTAATTGCAGCACCTGCTCTGCGATCTATTATTAATGTCTGACCAAAGAGCGAGTTCGGCCTAAATAATTCAGCCTCAGTTTCCTGACGGACGTGAGGATGACATCACTCCTCCACTCAGGCAGACAAAACATATTTAAAACTGAATATTAGTTTGATTTGATGCTACTTTTAATAATTGTATTCAAATCGAATGAGTAAATTAAGTCTGGCCGCTGAGAAGCTGCCACTGGTTGTCATGACAACGCTGCTTTACCCTCTGACCCTGTAACGGGACCCGGCTCGGTCGGCCATGTTGTCTCTCAGGACGGCGTGGGATGGCCGTGGTGCCGGCCGATGGTTGCACAGATATGAGGGCGTCGTTTGATGGAGGATCTCTGGTGCACAGAGCCTCGACGAATCAAGAGCAAGGTTTGATTCTCATTTCAGCTCGAGTAAGATCACGTGCTTTTAATATTCACCAAAGAATAAAATAATATTCATGCTTTTACTGTAATAAAGCACAACCAGGTCGGTAGAGACTCCTCACCCACTTCGGTTCAGTCGGTTTCTCTCTGGATTGAGATTAAACCATCGTGTGTGTGTCTGTGTGTGTGCGTTTGTGTGTTGTAGTGGACTGATTGTGCTGCAGCAGGATGATCTGACAACACAACCACGTTCCACACGTTGCATAAGATCGTTCAACAACTCCACCCGAGCACTTGCACACTTCTAACCACCATCTAGAAACTCGTGCTTTGCAGTGGCCCAAACTCATTGTCTCTCATTTTGCAGCACACACTCCTCACTGCACCCCCCCTCTGGCAGAGTGCTGAGTGATAATCCGCTGCAGCCAGCTGTGTGTTACATCACCGAGCCACCGCTCAGATAAAGCAGCGGCGATGACCCTGTGTCATCAGCTCCTGTATTCAAGCGCTTTTCACTCTGGGATGTTTGTTTCTTTAGATTCACGGTTTGGATGAAATGTGGTTTCAGGTGTGAACGAGGCCACAGAGTGAGGATCTCAGCTATCACACACGGAGAAGGTCCAGACTTTCTCTGGACCTTTTCACCACAAGCTCGTTTTCTACCTGAGATATTTGATTTCTTTTGTTTTCAGTTTTGTGTCACGTTAGAAGCGTCGTCCACACACATCGCTCGTGGTTTTACAGGCGGCTGCCAGGAGAAATAATCGAACTCTGAAATGAGGTCAAAAGTAGATCTGTTGGCGTCCATGTGAACGTGGTCGGTGTCGTAGGACTGCAATGTGACGCCATTTTGATAATTAATCATGGCCAACAGATTTCCTGTTACAGCTTCACATCAGTTTTAATGAGCAGCAGCGATCTGAGATCAGCGCTTGTTACAGTAAATGAGATAAACTAACATGTATTATTCTCTTGGTGAACTGGGATGGAGTTTGATTCTTTATTCACACAAACCATTTTTCTGCTCAGACACAGTCACAGTATTTAATCTGTTATTAAATCTAAATGTTGGATAAACAGCAGAACTGTGATGGATGATGTTCGGGGGGGGGGGGGCTGTCCTGCTCTCTGATGGGCTGAGCAGTGATTGGACGAGGACGAGCAGAGGATGTTCAGACGTCATGGAGTGGTGGGTGGAGCCAGTGGGTGGGTTTTACATTCATGTAACATGAGACCCCGCCCCCTGTGGGCTCGGGGCACGATCACGCAACCTTCCTCCCTCTCCAGCGTCCAATCAAACGTCAGAGGTCTTCATCCACATGGCTTCTCTGTGTCTCCGGCTCCTCCTCTGTCCCCCCCCCCCTCTTTCACTCCATCACCCTAATGCTCGGTGGCAGCGTCGTCTGCCTCAATTCTCTCTTTCACTTTTCATCCCCCTTTTGTCACATCCTCTTTCTGTCCCTGCAGCTTCTGACGTGTCGTTCTTACCATTAAAACGTGTTTGCACATGAAACATGCGTCTGTTTTGTCAACACTTGGACTCAGACGAGTCTTCAGCTGCTGACAGAAGCAGAACTGATCGTCCCCTCACTCCTCTGTTTAACATCTGTGAGAGGAGGTGATATTGAAATGTGACTCGTCTCCTCTGCTCCGTCTCACCACCGGTTGTTTTGTGTTCTTCCAGTGTTGCAGAGAAAGGAGTCGAGGGCTGCAAGGATCTGCTGGAGGCCTTCGCTGCCTGTGTGAAGAGCGCGGCCGAGGGGACGTCATGAGGAGCGAGCGGCCCTCACACCTCCAACGTCAGGATCTCCCATTACTTGGTGATTTGATTTATTACTGGTTATTTTACTGCCTGATGCTGCTGGTGTTCTAATGGTTTAATTCACTGCAAGTGTTTGAGTGAAACTACTTTTCACAATGAAAACCACAAAGAGAAAAGAACAATTGAAGGTTTAAATCTAAACATCACAGCATATCTCATCGAGGGAAAGTTTCAAATAAAATACAAATGGAGAAGGAGGGAAAGAAAACGAAACACAGGGTCAACCGTGTTACTTGATGAACTTTGACCCCTGATATTCACATTTGTGTGTGTGTGTCCTAGAGAGTCGAGCTCCACGCTCTGAGACCCGACTTCCTGTGTGACCTGTGTGACCTCTAAACGCCTCCTCTCTCCTCCAGGTCCACTGCACTGACTCCTCCAAGTTCCCAGCATTCCCTTCTGCACAACAGCACCGGACTGAATGATGACAAAAACGATGAAGATGATGATGATGATGATGATGGTTCATGCCCTGTTGATTCAGGCTACATTTGGGATCTGGCAGCAGTAACCAGTCTCCCCCCCCCCTCTGTTTTAGGGTTTTCTGGTGTCCCTCAGTCTTACCCCCCTCCCCCCTCTCCCTCTATGGCTGATATACAGAACATCGACTTGTAGTCGCTTCCAGAGAGCCGATGGGCTGTGATGTAAATTGCCGACTTGAACTTATAAATGGAAATAAAAGTATGAAATATTCTTCCTGGTTTGTTTCACTGTGGATATAAAAGAGGCCGAAGGCGTCGGGGTTCAAACCCTGATCGGGTCTGTGTGGGTTTTCCTCAGCCTTCATACATCTGGCTACACAATTTAACAACACAATCATTACCCCTCCTCAGGGAGTGACCATCACAGTGACACTTTACAGTGAAGTATAGGTTGTGCAGCAGGAACAGCTCAAAATACATGTAACTAGTCGTCACATGTTCACGTAAATCGATCTGTTGAGACGGAGAAATGCAGCTGAAACGAAACCATGTAAGACGCTGGGGGTCGGACACAGAGCGACGCAGTGGAGCGGCCGTTTGACCACAGTCACACAAACGGACATCAATACATTCAGCTGTTTGTTCTGCTCGTCCTGCTCCGGGGGGTGAATTCAGACACACACACAGACAGACAGACAGACAGACAGAGAGAGGAGTCGACCCTCTGCTGTAACACACAGCCAGATTTACAGCCAGTGTGCATGTGACTGTAACACGTCTACATACCTGAATATAGTAAAAATCTATTTTTACATCATTTTAAATGTATAATTCATATAATTTCATACAAAGATTTTACAGAATCTTTACTGATTAGTCCCCACATTTTAAAATAACCACAACTGAACACAAGAGGGAGCCAAACCTACAAAGCTCACTGAGGTATTTTTCTTATAGTCAATCATGATGTGGAAACTTCATACAACAGCCTGGGTGTGTGCATGTGAGCTGACTCTGTGCATGTGTGTGTGCACGGCATACACACATGACCTGTGCAAATATGTCCGCTGTGGTTCCAGGAATCTAACCCCCGGCATCAACATGTGAGAGAACAAACTATGTTGCAACTCGCACACACAAACACACACACACACACACACTGCATGTACATCTTGTGAGGACACTTTGACTGAAACTATATAATTTAGCAATATCCAAACAGGAAACAGTGTCACTGATCATTAACACACACACACACTGACACACACACACTGACACACACACTGACACAGTGTGGTACATGGCTGCACGTGTTGCAGTTACATGAACACAACTGCTCCGCCCTGCACTTGACATCAGATACTCGGCCCCTTCACGCGGGCGTCCAGCTACATGCCGGAGGCAGATTCCACAGAGGAGGGAGGAGCAGAGTTTCAGCCTGAGTCTGCACACAGGAGACTAAAGGTCAAAGGTGAGGGGTCGTACAGCAGAGTGGGACTAGAGGCAATAATTAACCCACAGTGTATGGAACCCAATCAGTTCCCTCCAACTCTGATTCCCTAACACTGCACTAATATATGATGAAGCAGCAATCTGATATTCAGATGATGAACAGAAATGAATCAGAAACATGTTTTCTTTATTGGTGCAGTTCAGAGGTCAGAGGTCAGAGGTCACCGCGCCTTCAGCTGGAGGAGGTGAGAGTTTAACTCCTCTGAGCCGACGCACCATAAAAAATAACTGTACATCAAAATATCAACTCCTCAGGTTTCAATCTGTTCTACTGTCAAGCAGCTGTGAGTGATAAATAAACACATGATAAATAAACACTGATGATATATAAACACTGATGATATATAAACACGACATGAAAATCTCCTTCTCTACAATATCTTTAATATTTGAAGCTCGTTCATTTGTACATGTTGAAGTGTTGAACCTGCAGCGTAACAGCGCCACCGTGTGGTGTAATACCAGCAGCTCCCACAACGTTAGAGATACATGAGGAAAACAGGTTCCTCGTCATGTTCTTC